>NC_136622.1:18305280-18407780 GCF_933228915.1 Telmatherina bonti | reverse complement strand
TTAGTTTGCACATGTGATATGGAGACCATGTACATAGCAGCATATCAGAAGAAATCTTTCAGTTAAAAAGTAAAACATCTTCAAAAACCAAGACAAACAAGTCTATTTGACTTTATTCTATCTATTTTATTTTTTATGGGATTATTCATTTTGGACATCTTTTTGAAGGACCAGACTTGACATTGATTTACATCTTTACATAATGAACTCAATTTTTATTTGCTCCATTGCTTCTCACAAACACAGAGCTTTTCTTTCTGTTTTGATTCATATTTGTTTGACAGTGATTATCAAATTATATGCATGCATAATTAATCTTTTTGCATCAGAATCTTAACCTTAATAAAATTAAAAGAAATTGCACTGTCTTAGAGTCCAAATGACGCTTGTCTATATTAATCAAAACCATCAGTGGAACTGTTAATGCGGCTCATGCAAAACAGTCTCCTTGTACCACCAATGTAGAAGGTTGAAGTGACGCTCGATGTAAGACTGCAAATGAGGACAGGCTTGGCCAAGACAGCCCTGGGCCTGACGTTACACATTCACAGGATGACATGGCACTCCATGACTCTCCCTTTGCCATAGGGTCGGAACACAAAAGGCAATGGGGTGGGTGGGTAGTGTGTGAAGAGGAAAGACAACACACTCAAAATGGGGAAAAAAGGGCAATTAGCAACCAAGTCCCCAGTGCAGCCCAGTTTGCCATGGGGCAGAATACCTCTGTAATTAGACGCCTTGTGATGATTTTCCAAATCTTTGCACACACTGCTGTTCGTGGGAAACAAGCATGAGAAAAATAAAAGGAGTCTTCCAGGCTGCTCTAAATGTCCATCAACTGTGTAAACTTACTTGAAAACCTTTTAATAAATAGCAGCTCAGATACAGTACCAACCAAACCAAGTGACATCAACACCAAAACATAAGTGACTTCAATCTTTTAATCTCTTGTCACCTCCTAAACATATATTATCCATTTTATCCTTATTTCCTCTGTCCTTCATGTGTTCTTGCCATCTATCCAACTTTATTAATAATTTTCTTTTTCTTCCCAGCCTGCTTATCCGTTCCCCAGCAAGCGCTTTAATCATTGACAGTATCAAACAGCTCAAACTGCCTCCAAATGAACTGTTACTATGTTACACCAATTCTGTTAACGTTACCATGCACCTAACCAACCATATTCTCTGAGACTCCCTTAAGCTCGTATTTTGGCATATTTCATCTTTCCAAGTACACTTTATAACTTCAATAAGAGATTTTCAGTGGATTTTTCTGCAAATAGTGCTTAGTTACTGATTACACATCACAGCCCCGGTACAAATCCTGCCACAGAAAATCTGTCAGAAAAAGCATGTTTGTGATGGAAAAGGAAACGCATTTGTGCAAATCGCCTTCTAAGTGTATGAATCAGCTTTTAATCTCATCACTAAAAAATGTGTACAATTTTGCATTTGGATAGACTTGTTAACCAGATTAACCACTGAAACTGTAAGTGTCCCCATCTCTTACAAAAACCTAATTTTCTTTTCTAGTTGGTCACCTTATCATGCAACAGCCAGAATTTAAACAAGAGCTGACTTAAAATAATAAAAAAATAAAACCTCTACAATCTGAGGATCATCTAAAATGATTACAACCTTTGCATACGCAGGCAACTCTGCTCTATGATTGTGTAGATGCTGCATGGTTCTTTTTTCTGAGCAGCAAAACTTACTAGCACCTGCTGAGCTGATTTCCCTCAGGGAGAAAGATTCTTGACACTTTTTATCAGGGCTGAAACGTTGTGTTTCAGTGCTCTCTCTGGTTTAACACGTCCTGATCAGAGATGTGCTCTGCACCAGCAAACACACCCACAGCTGGTTGCTATAAGAGTACTGATATAAGCTGAGTAGATTTTTTTACTACAGTATGTACAGTGCCAGTCAAAGGTTTGGACACACTTTCCTATTAAGTCCAGTGGGTAAATATGGGCAAACGTTTGTCTGCTAAAGTATTTAACTGCAGAAAAGTGAAACCTTGAATAAAACATGAGTCTTTAATGTTTTGCAAAGGTACAAGGTTTATCATTTGAGTGGGGGAGGGCAAACATTACAATAAAAGATGGCTTAACCAATAATTATATAATATTTTATTTTAGATATTAAATGAGTACAGAAATGTATAGCTAGGAAAACCATTGACGTGTTAGTTTTTACTTCAAGTTCTATAAAAAATGCTGTTGGCTACTACTGCTTTTTTTACAGCAGATGGTAGAGCAGATGTCTTGGTCTTGGTCATGGTAGGAATAATAATATCTGTGCTGTGAACTATAAGTATCATTCAGGGTTCTATACCTCCAGTTGAACCCCTGCAAATTACCAGGAAAACTGGTTATTTTTAAAACAAACCCGAAACAAATTATTCACATTTTTAGATAAGGATCCATTCTTATCTAAGAAAAGCAGAGACTGCTCACACAGTGCAACTTGCAAAATAATAGGAACATTAGGATGAGCTCTCGCTCTCTTTTTCAAAAAAGAAAACCTCATTTTAAGGTATACTAAAAGTCTAAAATATTTAAAACAATCCTACCATCATAGAAACTGGAACTAAACAAGACAAAAGTGAAAATACATAGAATATTAATGTTTGTTCTTTACCTTTGAAATTATCATTTATAGGGCTGGTTTACATTCAATTTGCACATACCCTGCAATGTATGAATACCCTGAATGTGTATTCAGTTGTAATAAATGACAAATTTTAGAGTAGGTTCCTCTAGTTCTAATGACACATTTGGGGGTATGTCTCTGTTATCAACTGGTATGACTTTACCACCTACAACCATTACCTAAGTCTCAAAGAAACTTTTTTTTGATTATCCCTGAATTGTCTTTGCTTTTTATTTGAATAGATTTCCTCTCTGGGAATTCCTCTCTTTTCTCCACAAGGAAGTATCTGTGTCTCTTGTGTACCATGAGTTTCACCTAGATGTATAGTCACTTCTCCCAAGTCTACAGAAAGTGCCACAACATGGTTTAAGAATTTTATGTCTGAATCAATGCTGGCTTTGGAGAAGACGAGGCTTTCAAGCAGAGGGAACAATCCACACACACAAAGGTCTATCACAAAACCTCCAGTAGAAGCATCTCTGTCTGTCTCCCTGAAAATGTCTGTCTCAGGTACTGTCATCTTTATATACTCACTGAGCACAGAACCAAAAAGTGAACAGAGATTATGCAGCCACATTAATTGATGTTCTCTGCTCATACGTTGACCCATCTAATGGTGGCACAGGAAGGCACACTGCCATTAACTAGCCAACATGTCTTTTAATAATAAAAGTTTGAAAAACACAAGTAATTATCTGTACTATACATTTATTCTCTGCTAGTTATTTTAATCAGACCTCACTCCAGCTGTGGTAATCAACTGCAGTTTCCATGGAAACAGGTGGTATGCTTCCTTACAACACAAAGGGAGGAAGGAGTGAACAGAATGAGAAGAGATCATGAGATAATGAGGAGCGGTAGGTAGACTGTAAAAAATGAGCAGCACAGAAGAGTAAGAAACAGAAGAAGATTCAGGAGTAAGTTTCTGATCCCCTGAGCTTTTCCAGGATTCAGATTATTTTGTGGATTTCCTTCAGCATATTTGAGAATTCACTTACATATCCAGGTGCCCAAAAAAGAAAGAATGGCTACACAAGCTTTGAGTTGTCAATATCTGCTGGAGACATTTTGGATTTTCATTAGTAATGCCTTTTAAAAAAAATAGTGCAAATTATTCTTCTTTCCTGCTGCGAAACAGTGCACTCACCTTGTATCAATTGTTAATTGCTGACAGCACATTTTATCTAAATTCCATCAGAATTGAAACTGTTTTACTTTGTCACAGACAAAAACCCACTGTGTAGCCTGTAAAAAGGTATGAGCTAAGCTGTATGAGCATGGATAAATATGGCCTCAAATCTCTTTAAAATGTCAACAAGATTGTATTTAGTACTACATAAATAGTCAGTTTACCATTCTGCCTTGATGTAAATGCATTGATACAGCAGATGTCACAACAGCAATAACAAAACACATTTGATTACAGAACATTTATTGCTATGGGAAACGTCATATCCAAACAATTAAGGACTGTACTCTGATCTGTCAAGTAGTATGTTATAAAAGTAGTATGTTGTGCTGCATCTGTGGCCATTTTGGCTGTTTACGCTGGAGATGCAGTATGTTTTGGGGTTGCAAGACAAAAAGGAACATAAACCCAGGCTGCCTGACCTGCCTCGGTTATGTAAACAAAATGAGCCTAACAAAAGTAGTAGCAACCACAGCGGCGAGCAACAGGGAACATTGCCTAATGAGCAGCAGCATAAAAGAGTCAACCGCCTGTGTGTGTGTGTGTGTGTGTGTGTGTGTGTGTGTGTGTGTGTGTGTGTGTGTGTGTGTGTGTATTCTAAATAACCTGCATGCTTGTCCCACATTTGATTTTTAATTGGACAGATTTCTCATTGAGTTCTTTGAATTTAAAAGGCAACCATGACACATGCAGCACTTCTGTGTTTCCTTGCTCTCTCTCGTTGCCATCCTGCCCTGTCTCACTTTTAGAGCATCTTTTTCACACTCGGCATTTGTCTTCTGTTCTTTCTTGTCTCTATGTGGTGTCTCTCTGGTGGCCTCCTAACATAACTGACCACAACAGAAAGTTGAGGAAGGGACATTCATTACATCTTAAATGACAGAAAGCATCTGCTATGTGCAGATCAAATGTTTACAGCACAAAATGTTTACTGAAAACTATAAAACTGGAAGATCAGAAAACCTGGTTTTTGTTTAGTCACGACAAATAGTTTGTTCTTTATCTTGCAGTAATCTGTTTAGTTTCCGTGTCGACATATTCTGCACTTTGTTTCTCATTTTTCTCTAAGTACTTTAAAAGCATAGTTTTTGTGTTTTTTGGAATATTTTTTTGTTTTATTTTTTATATTTTTATATATTTTTTGTTTTATTTTTAGAGTTTGTGTGTGTGTGTGTGTGTGTGTGCATGCGTGCGTGTGTGTGTATGGAGGGGTGGAGGGGGTGGAGGTGGTGCACAACTGAAAAGAAAATATCTCTTAAAAGAGCAAAAAGCTAAATCATTTAACCCCAAGGTTTGCTGCTGAGCACTGCCTGTAGACCAAAACAAAGCATGTCAAGAGCCACGCCTCCCTCCACCTCTTCCCCACTGGCCTCGTCTGAAAGCGGTCGTGCAAAGCACAAACACACTGAGCAAAACAATTTCACAGTTTTGCAGAACATGTTGAAGTAGCTTGTAACGTTTATCGTCTTATACTTACAGAATAAGTGCTAGCTCTGAGTCAAACTGCAGCCCTTTTTGTTCTGGCAGTGCTCCATTATAGAAATACAAGGCTGATGTTAATCCAGTTCTGTCTCTTCCAGTTGTCTGACAACTTTTTGCCAATCACTAGTTGTTTTTAGACTTAATATCAGATCTTCTTTAATCTTCTTCAGATTAATGTTTTGTTCCGCTCTCCACCACTTCATTATAATAAAATACAAAGTGCCATTGCTGCTTCCTGGCGCATTTGAAAAAGAGGGAGGACCAAGAGCTGCGAGTGGAGAGAGGAGGTAGCAACTCATAAACCTACATGAATACACGGCCGGACCGGCTAGTAATCATAGAGCTGGAGATCATCGCAAGGAGATGATGTGTGACATTATGCTATACTCCATATGAAATGAAACCTCTAGTTCTTCACATAGCCATTTTTAATTCCTTCAATCTAGAAAACTTTTAATTTTACCCTTGCTGCCAATTTAAAAAGTTCAGTGTTTCACCTAAATGCTGGATGGACACAGATAAAAGTAGTAAGGTAAATCTAAAGAAAATTAGACAGGGAGCAAGTGAAGGGCAATTTAAAATTCTGGGACAGCAAGTTTAAAGCACAGAAATGGAAATCGTATCAGCACGATGTTACACAGACCTTGTATTTTCCACTTGCTGTTCCACTTCATTATTTCCTGTCTCATTCTTCTTGTTGTGCTCTACCCCATTACAGCCACGCACATAATAGACCCCTATGATGACGACTAACCTGGGCATGAATGTTCCCTTGCCCGGACGCGGGTTACCGGGACCACCCTCTGGAGCCAGGCCTGGAGGCGGGGTATGAGAGCGAGCGTCTGGTGGCCGGGCCTTCGCCCATGGGGCCCGGTCGGGCTCAGCCCGAAAGGGTTACATGGGCCCCACCTCCCGTGGGCTCACCATCTGCGGGAGGAGCCGTAGGGGTCGGGTGCAATGTGAGCTGGGCGGCAGCAAGGGGCGGGGACCCTGGCGGTCCGATCCCCGGCTGCAGAAGCTGGCTCTAGGGACGTGGAACGTCACCTCTCTGGTGGGGAAGGAGCCTGAGCTTGTGCGCGAGGTTGAGCGGTTCCGACTAGATATAGTTGGACTCACCTCGACGCATGGCTTGGGCTCTGGAACCAGTACCCTCGAGAGGGGCTGGACCTTCTTCCACTCTGGAGTTGCTCATGGTGAGAGGCGCCGAGCAGGTGTGGGCATTCTCATCAGCCCCCAGCTTGGTGCCTGCACGTTGGGGTTTACCCCGGTGGATGAAAGGGTAGTTTCCCTCTGCCTCCGGGTGGGGGGACGGGTCCTGACTGTTGTCTGTGCTTATGCACCGAACAGCAGTTCAGAGTACCCACCCTTTCTGGAGTCCTTGGAGGGAGTGCTGGAGGGTGCTCCTTCTGGGGACAAGTTCCATTGTTCTGCTGGGGGACTTCAATGCTCACGTGGGCAATGACAGTGAGACCTGGAGGGGAGTGATTGGGAGGCATGGTCCCCCCCCTCTGAACCCAAATGGTGTTTTGTTATTGGACTTCTGTGCTCGTCATGGATTGTCTATAACGAACACCATGTTCCAGCATAAGAGTGTCCATATGTACACCTGGCATCAGGATTCCCTGGGCCGCAGTTCAATGATCGACTTTGTAGTCGTATCGTCGGACCTGCGGCCACATGCCTTGGACACTCGGATGAAGAGGGGGGCGGAGCTGTCAACTGATCACCACCTGGTGGTGAGTTGGCTCAGATGGTGGGGGAGGAAGCCGGTCAGAGCTGGCAGGCCCAAACGTGTTGTGAGGGTCTGCTGGGAACGTCTGGCTGAGTCCCCTGTTAGAGCGAGCTTCAACTCCCACCTTCAGCAGAGCTTCGAACATGTCCCGAGTGAGGCGGGGGACATTGAGACCGAATGGGCTGTGTTCAGTGCCTCTATTGCTGAGGCGGCCGGCTGGAGCTGTGGCTGTAAGGTAGTTGGTGCCTGTCGTGGTGGTAATCCCAGGACTCGTTGGTGGACACCAGCAGTGAGGGATGCCGTCAAGCTGAAGAAGGAGTCCTATCGAGCCTTCTTGGCCTGTGGGACTCTGGAGGCAGCTGATGGGTACCGGCGGGCTAAGCGGCATGCGGCTTCGGCTGTTGCCGAGGCAAAAATTCGGGCATGGGAGGAGTTTGGCGAGGCCATGGAGAAAGACTTCCGGACGGCTTCGAGGAGATTCTGGTCCACCATCCGGCGGCTCAGGAGGGGGAAGCAGTGCTCCATCAATACTGTGTACAGTGGAGGTGGGGAGCTGCTGACCTCAACTCGGGACGTTGTGGGTCGGTGGAGGGAATACTTCGAAGACCTCCTCAATCCTACCAACACGTCTTCCCATGAGGGAGCAGAGCTGGTGGACACAGGGGTGGACTCTCCTATCTCTGGGGCTGAAGTCGCTGAGGTGGTCAAAAAGCTCCTTGGCGGCAAGGCCCCGGGGGTGGATGAGATCCGCCCGGAGTTCCTTAAGGCTCTGGATGCTGTGGGGCTGTCCTGGCTGACACGCCTCTGCAGCATCGCATGGACATCGGGGGCAGTACCGCTGGATTGGCAGACTGGGGTGGTGGTCCCCCTTTTTAAGAAGGGGGACCGGAGGGTGTGTTCCAATTACAGGGGAATCACACTCCTCAGCCTCCCTGGTAAGGTCTATTCAGGGGTCCTGGAGAGGAGGGTCCGCCGGATAGTCGAATCCCGGATTGAGGAGGAGCAGTGTGGTTTTCGTCCTGGTCGCGGAACAGTGGACCAGCTCTATACCCTCTCTGGGGTCCTGGGGGGGGCATGGGAGTTTGCCCAACCAGTCTACATGTGCTTTGTGGACCTGGAGAAGGCGTTTGACCGTGTCCCCCGGGGGCTCCTGTGGGGGGTACTCCGGGAGTATGGGGTACCGGACCCCCTTGTACGAGCTGTCCGGTCCCTGTACGACAGGTGTCAGAGCTTGGTCCGCATTGCTGGTAGTAAGTCGGATCCGTTTCCGGTGAGGGTTGGACTCCGCCAAGACTGTCCTTTATCACCGATTCTGTTCATAACTTATATGGACAGAATTTCTAGGCGCAGCCGAGGTGTTGAGGGGATCCGACTTGGTGGCCTCAGGATTGGGTCCCTGCTTTTTGCGGATGACGTGGTCCTGTTGGCTTCATCTGGTCGTGATCTCCAGCTCTCGCTTGAGCGATTCGCGGCCGAGTGTGAAGCGGCTGGGATGAGAATCAGCACCTCCAAATCTGAGACCATGGTCCTCAGCCGGAATAGGGTGGATTGCCCTCTCCAGGTCGGGGGTCAGGTCCTGCCTCAAGTGGAGGAGTTTAAATATCTCGGGGTCTTGTTCACGAGTGAGGGAAGGATGGAGCGCGAGATCAACAGACGGATCGGTGCGGCGTCTGCAGTAATGCGGACTCTGCGCCGGTCTGTCGTGGTGAAGAAGGAGCTGAGGCAGAAGGTGAAGCTCTCAATTTACCAGTCGATCTACGTTCCTACCCTCACCTATGGTCATGAGCTGTGGGTCGTGACCGAAAGAACGAGATCTCGTATACAGGCAGGTGAAATGAGTTTCCTCCGCAGGGTGGCCGGGCTCTCCCTTAGAGATAGGGTGAGGAGCTCGGTCATCCGGGAGGGGCTCAGAGTAGAGCCGCTGCTCCTTCGCATCGAGAGGAACCAATTGAGGTGGCTCGGGCATCTGGTCAGGATGCCTCCTGGACGCCTCCCTGGTGAGGTGTTCCAGGCACGTCCCTCTGGGAGGAGACCCCGGGGAAGACCCAGGACACGCTGGAGGGATTACATCTCTCGGCTGGCCTGGGAACGCCTTGGGATCCCCCCCGCAGAGTTGGCAAATGTGGCTGGGGAGAGGGAAGTCTGGGCTTCCCTGCTTAGGCTGCTGCCCCCGCGACCCGACCCCGGATAAGCGGCAGAAGATGGATGGATGGATGGACATAATAGTGGAGTGCTCTCATGCAGGTACCATGGAGCTACAACAACTGAGGCAGTTACTTAAGCAACACCAGCACACACTCAACCACTTTACAAAACCAAGTGTTTACAGACAAACGAGACTAAACGCAACATCATATTCCACTGTTGATGTTGTGCTAAAAGCAATAAATTTCTTTCTTTAGAGTTCTAGCAGTATTCCTTCCTTTGTCAGGATTTCTCCAAAAGATCCACAAACCTTTTGATTATTTATAAGCAAATCGGTAAAGCTAAATAAGCAAAATGCTGCAGATACTGTTGATACAGCATATATACATCTAAATACACTCAAATGTATTCTGCGCATGTATAATTAATCACTTGTTACTTTGTTTCTTTAATGCAGTCTTACCTAAACATTTTTCTTGGGAATTTCCCCTCCCCCCACTTTCAGTCCTTTTTACTTGTCTGTGTGCTGTCCATTGTTTTATCATCCTCTCTTCAGGTTTTGATGCTAAATTTAGGGCAAGTCTTGCCTTTTTTTTTTTACTAAACAGCCATGCAATGGTCATAAGCTTTTTTTCTACAATCATTTAAGTAATAAAACAGGAAAAAAGTTGACTAGTGGCATTAAACTTTCAATAAAAAATAGTGACAATCATTTAGGTAATCAATGGGTTTTCATGCACTACTCATTGCATTTTCAAAAATGTGCCATGTACATCAATAACTGTTTTCTGGACATTTTTAGCACGTAAACGGTTTTATGTTTTAGTACCAGAGGTTTTCAAGCCAAATTAAATTATAGTTTCACAATCCAATAGAAGATAGTTTTAAACACAGACATGAGAAATTTTTGGTGTCTTGGATTCACATGCTTTACCTCAATTTTGTAGGTCTATGTTGGAACAGTGTTAAGTCCAGATGGCTTTAGTCCAACAGTATTTAAATTAAATGATTCACAGTTCTCAAGTCAAAGTCTCCAGAAAGAAATTAATATTGATATTTATTGATATTGATATTTAACTCCTGAAGGAAACCTATCCACTTATTGACATATTTAAAACACATTCTATACAAGGAAAATAAATGGACTCACCTCCATGGACATAATCATGTAGTGTGCAATCTGAAGGGCCCACCAAATGGATCAGACTAGACAGGCTGAAGCGAACTGTGTGTCGTTCTGCAATACATACATAAGCACAAACACACACACGATAATAAATACATCAATAATGAATTAAATAAATAAATAATGCAAACAACAAAAAAATCCAACAAATTAATTTCACATTAAGAAAATAGATAGAAAAAATACCAAAACTGAATCTCAACCATAAAACACCAACCTAACACAATCAATCAGTCTCTGCAACACATAGTCACACTCACATACCTTTTCGTGTGTCCTCTACATTTGAGCCAACATGAAAAAATCAAATACTGGAGTTAGATTGTATATATTGATAAAGTAAAATAAGAAAAAGTAAAAAAAATAAAATAAAATACAATAAAATAAAACAAAATAAAGTAAAATAAATAATCTGTCAGTAAAATAATTGTTTTCCTTGTGCATTGTAGTTTTTACAACAATAATCATACAAGTCACAAGCACAAATTGCGTCATTGAATAGGACTATAAAAACCTGTTATGTGTATGTTCAAAATGTGGTAACATATACTACAATACAGTCAGATCCATTATAGCTTCACGTTTGTTTGTTTTTTTTTAACCTTTTTTTGCATCTCAATATAACAGCATCCAATAATCAAAGGTTTCACAGTGGCAGCACAAACAGAATAGTTTGTCTTATTGTGCTATGCCTTCATTTTCTCATATTGCTACAATCATTGACACCAGTCAAAATAACTTGTTGTATTCATAAGGTAGCAGGACAGTATTTTCAGCATTGGAATTGTTATTACACCATATTAGCATAAGCCATAAAAGATAGTCATTTTGGTTTGGTACCTTTTTATATTATGTTACCTGCATTTGGTGGAGGTGGCATCAGCGCTTCAATTCTTTCTTTGGTCTCCATTCGCTCAGTTTTCTGGGCTTCATATCGCTTTTTGCCCTCTTCTTCTTGTTGTGCACTAGCATACTGTTGATAGAATACATGCAGTATACAATATACATTCACCACTGTCTTAAACTATTCTGTTTTTCTGCAATATTTCTAAATGAATATTACCTAAAATGGCAAAATTCAGAATCCTTAGCCAAATCAATCAATCAAAAATATTACATCTAATAATTTATTTACTGATGAATATTAGCTGAAATCAAATATTAAAGTGTCATTACAGCAACTCAATGTTTTCAGTAACTGTTTATTAGTCCAACACATCAGCTTGAAAAAAATTTAGTTCTGTTCTGGACAGAATAGTTTTCACTCCTGAATGTTGATTAGTTTTCTCAAAGAAGAACTGGCAATAAAAATCATATTCAATTTTAATTTCTTTTCATCCCTTGAAATGGAAGAAATTTAGAATAAATCACATAAAACAAGCCCCCTAAAGGCCTTATGATCCAACAGAAAACTTTGCGCTTAAATTATGGTTCTTTATGGGTCTTAGAGTTTCTACAAGTAGAATGGGGAGCAGGGCCTTCTTCTATCTGTCTCCAGATTTGGGGAAGCAGCTCCCAGTTTGACTTCAGGAAGCAGACATGTTCATTCCATGGCTGTAAAAATCACTCTTTTCAAGTAAAAAAAAATCTATTCTTTAATTTTCTTTTTATGTTGATATCCACATTCCCTGACTCTTCAACATCTCTACCTCTTCATGGTACCAAAAGAATCTACCACATAGTCTAGACCAATGGTGTCCAGCTCCGGTCATCAAGGGCCATAATCCTGCAGGTTTTCCCTTTATCCCGACTCCAACACACCAGACTCAAATGAATCAGTCATTGAGCAGGATGTCATTGGCCGTGGGCTCTATTTAAGAGGCCAGGTGTGTTTGATCAAGAATACATTGAAAAACTGCAAGACAGCGGACCTCGGGAACTGACTTTGGACACCCCTGGTCTAGACCCCTTAGAATTTAGCATCTAGGGATCTTATCTTATCTTATCCTCTTTATTTGTTTATGTCAGCACTCTACTGAGTTCATACAATACAGTCTAAACATCCAGCAAGATTTTTTCAAAAAAAATCTCTGAGACATTGATCAGGTTTTCTTTTAAATTAATGCATCATTCAGCCTTGTTTTATTTATCTCCCTCTACCTTTATGCAGGAAAGAGAACTGCATTTTTCTCGTCTGATCTCACCATTCTGCTCAGAGTTTACAGTTTGTTGTTGCTCTCTCTATCTCTGCTATCCTTTTCTCTCTTGCTGCTCCTTCATCCTAAATAGACATGGCAGATGGTTGCCCTTTCCTCACCACTGTCACAAAGTAATCCAGCTTCTTCCTGTTGTCATCAGAAATCTTCCTCTATTTGGGTCATAATACAATTCCATAACCGCACCATAGATTCTTGTTTTTCGAACAGAAACAAACACATGACTGAAAAAAAACTGGCTTTCTTCTGACTTCTATAAAACAACGTATGCTTCAGCTACACATGCTTTTGCAACTTGGCATTGCAGTCATGGAAAAATTATCAGACTGTTACTTAGTAAAATTTCATGTACATTTTTAATACCTGATACAACTAAAGGTGCATTTGCTTGGAAAGCAAATGTGATCTGATATTTTTTCCACAACTGTTAGCAATATTGAATGATTTTCACAAAAATGACTAACCAGTATAATTATTTGCAGTTTTCTTTCTACTTTTAAGTCTTGTATGACAAAACTGATCATGTATTAGGTTATTCTTAAACATTTGTACAGATTCATATGGACTAACAGAATCATCAAGGCAAAATTACAAACTCCAAGAACATTTTTTTATATGTACCTTAATAGGTGGCACCTCCATGATCTTGTCAACATTCTGTAGAGAGCAGGGAACATACCACAGCGCTGCCTTATTAGACAGTTTCTTTGCACCTGCAGTGACAAAGAAAAAGTTAAATTCTTACTTTAGAAATGTCAGCAGGGCATTTTATAGCTTGATATTACCAAAAAAGAGGCAAATAAATAGTATTGTAAATCAACATGCAACACATCTTGACATCTCTCAGAGAAAGCAATGTAGCAAGTAGTGCTAAAATGGCTGTTGTCAAGTCAGATGCTTTTATTAAAATTACAATAAGGGTCAATCTCATTTTTAAATGTTCCTTTGTTTTTCCCAGAAGAATAGTCTTACTAATGCAAACAAAGGAGCCACAAACAAATGAGGCCTTCATTCTAGGACAACCGTTCTTTTCTATACAAAGCTCAAAGTCATTCAATAAACATGGTGCTTTCAAGGTTTTACATCACCCATAAAAGTTTCTGTGTTTTTATGTGTGATTAAAACAAAGGAATGGATAGTATAGTAAATCAGTCATTGATTTTTCTGTGCAAATATTTATGTTTTGCATACTGAGGCACTTATGGATTCTGCTCTGGCTTTGTTTCTCTCTCAAGAAAGTTAACCTCAGAAAGCAAAACTCATAGAAATCACATCTCATAGCAATCAGGCGGCAAGGTTGTCATAGTGATATCTGCTGTACTCTGCCCACACTTTTTCACTTAATTTGCAAACAGAAAGAGAAGAGCTATTTTGAGGTGGTGGTGTTATGGCACACAGGGGAGACACACAGATTAAAGAGCACACAGGGACAGCAGGTTTAATGGAAACTGCTCTCTGAAGGAGTTTAGAGCTTTAATTTAATTTTATTTTATTTTATTTTATTTTTTTATTTTTATTTTATTTCATTCATTTAGTGGGTCCATTTGTCTCATTTGCTTTTTTTACAATATGCATATGCATACCTCTAAATCCTGAATCAAACAGAGGAACTTCTTATATACGCCAGTTGATCAAAACTGAGGAATGTGTCAGTAATGTGTAAACCAGTGGGAGACTTTGCACATGGATATGGGAAGTTAAGTGGGTGCAGCATCTTATGGCAAAGGCGAATGGAAAATACATTTGCATATTACACCAAGTTAAAACTGTGCAGGCAGCTGGACCTCGTTGCCATGCCAACCACGTTTCTCTATTACTCCTCTCATTGGCTCCCATCTTTGCCAGCAACCAGGAAGTTGCACACAGTAATAAGAGAGAAATATTTATGTCTCCTTCATATCCTTCATTCCACTGAAGACTGTGCAACTCCAGTCTATTATTAGTTTCTGCTAAAACGTTTCAGTAAATTGTGTTTAAGATGAAAGAAGGGAAAAGAGAAGCTTGAAATAATACAGATGATGAATAACCGGCATGAACCAGTTGGCAAAAGCACCATTCCCAGTATGACTGATGACCTTTTCTGACCACAGCGAAGCCAAGGAACTGGCTCTCGGTTTTTAATCTCTCCTCAGCCAATGTGTTTGACAGCCCAGATAATGACCATATCATTATCTGGGCTGCATCCTTTTGTCTTTGACAATATGTTTCCTGAAATGGAACACAAATAATTCTAGTATAAATAATAAATAGTTCTAATTTTGAAACACACCTCAAAAGTACAGGAAAAGCTACCTTCAGAAAATTCAGCTTGTGAGCAGTTTAAACCCCTGCAGATTAATTTTATTTCTCAGAAAATGATTCAGGGTATGTTTTGGTTTTGTGTTAAATGTGACAAAAGAAAACTGAACATAAAAACTAAAAATGGCAGGAAGGACAGCTGGCTTGCTTAGTTAGGATTAATAAATAATTGAATGAGAAGATTTTGGCTGCATCCACCACAAACACAAATCCAACAAATCTGTTCACCAAACATTCACAGGCTGTAGCACAATGCTAAACAAAGGGCTCGTATCACACAGACTTTATGTATAGCTTTTTAAGTTAATCTGATGACACTTTTAGACCAAGGATCTCCATAAATCTTGGCATCCTTGTGGCAGCTGTGATAACAGCCAAATCAAATTCTTGTTTTTCCTGTTTTTTTGTTGTTTTTTTTTAACAGATGTGCTGGTGGAAGGGGAACAAGCCAATTGTGTGAATGACATGCCAGCAGTGCAGATGAGAGACATGAGTAAGAGGATATTACGACCCCAATTCCAAATAAGTTAAGGAATAAGAAAAACAACACCTTATTTTGAATTTGATTGCAGCAACACTTCTCAGAGATGTTGGAACAGGGGAAACAAATGCATGATAATTAATCAGAGTACCTGGCATCAGGCTGCAGGCTGGTGTAATGTTTAGCACTGTGGCCTCACAGCAAGAAGGTCGTTGGTTCAAACAGTGGCCTTTCTGTGGGGAGTCTGCATATTCTACTGGTGTATGTGTTCATTCTCTCCAGATACTCACACATCCCAACAAAACAGATGTTAGGTTCACTGATCACTCTGAATTCTCCTTAGGAATGAAAGGTTGTTTGTCTCTCCGTGTTGGCCCTGTGATGGACTGGCAACCTGTCAAGGGTGTTCCCTGCCTCTCGCCTGATGATTGCTGGGATATGCGTAAGCTTCCCCACAACCCTTAATTGGACTATGAGGTATTGAAAATGAATGAATGAATGAATGAATGAATACCTACATGGGTGAAGGATCACCAGGCATGGTTTATGCAACATCAAATCTGCTTTCTTCCAAGTTTAATGTGTCGTTCATAAAGCTAAACGATTTCCTGAAATTTTCTACAATCACATTTTTTTGTTTTGAAATTACTTTGATTAGTTCTGGACCTTTGTCTCAACCCCACGGAGAGTTGGGATTTTCAGCTCACTGTTCCTGTCTTCCACTTTGATGCCATCCAATATTTCACCTTAAGCAACTTCACTTTATTTACTTTCATCTTTCACATGGCTTTCTGCTCTCCCCTTTGTCTCGTATTCTCTGCCCTTAATTCTTTCTCACTGGGGAATAAAGGGGGAAAAATAAACCAACTTGTTTTCTTTTCTGTCCTTAACTGCATGTTCTTGTTTATGAGATTGAGCAGAGAGGATTGTTCTTGGTCCTTGGTCCCTGTGATCGAAACTACAGATTTTCCATTGTCGTGAGCCAAATCTCCATTTTACTTTTAACTAGTACAATCCCACTGTTTTACTTGATAAGAGTTGATTAATTATGTTTAGTGAAAAGTGCTTTTAAGACAGATCTTTCTCAGTAAATTACCTAAACGTTTTGTTTATTTTGAATTCTTTAAGTGGTTTTATCACTATAACAAACAATACGCAGAGCAAAAGCATCTAATTGTGGTCAACAAAAAGTTTACTCCTGAGTTCACCCCACTTCTGCATCCTTACAGCCAAACGATGCGCTCAGATGAGTGCAACTATTTCTAACATGTGCATTCACACCCAAAGTGACACACCCTCCACCCAAGTGCCAATCAAGCATGCAAACATCATCATATTCGCAGACATTTATGACTCATAATATGGCTCCTACACCATCAAATGATGACAAGAGGACAATTGTTTCAATCAGTCAGCAATATAAGTTAATATGTGTCCAAAATATTACATCTTATCTGTTTGTGTTCCATGGTCTACCAGGATCATGACAGGAACTGCCATGCTTACAGTATTTTAAGCCTCTGCCCACAATGCATTGCTCTCAGCTATGTCTATGACTGTGTGTGTACCGAGGGAGTACAATCTGTGTGTACTATGTTTATAGAAATGAGTGCCTAAATGTGCAGGCAACACAACAGCACCACATCAGTGTGAAATCTGTGTACATGTGCATTTGTTTCGGGTGTGGCAGAGGACAAAATGTTTCTATTCATGTAAGAGATCTGATCTGATTTGTTTTGTTTATTTTATTTTTTTTTTTTTTCAGTGTGTTGTACAAATCTTTGACTAAGGATGACTGTGTGCATGTGAAACCTCTAAGGGATGTGTCCAGGACTTTGTGCTACATTCTGGATGTAAATGTGTGTTTAAAGATATTTTATTCGCATACATGGGTACGTACAAATCTCTCTGCGCTGGATGTGTATGTTTAGGTCTGTGAGTGTGCATATGTATGTTAGTACGCATGTGCAAACCCCCAGCGGGGACAATCATCACGGCTCGTGCCCACAGTAGGCAGTCTTACCCTGAGGGTCTGTGACTGAGGCCTGCCTGACGAGATGCTGCCTGACTGACTGTGGAACCTGGGTGCTTTGCCTCCTCCCCCAGCACACACAGACATTCAAACGCATGAAATAAACATAAATGCATAAATACAAAGATGCTTGTACAAAGAACCTCAAATACAAGGCACACTTACATTTGCACAAAGCTACGAGAATATGCATGGCTGCACAATAGCACACTCTTATGTGCACAATGAAAACACAAATTCATCTCTGCAACAATTTCTTTGTTTCCATCCAGGCAATCTCTAAGTCCTTTACCTTGGAAAATAGCTGGACAGGAATTTCCAAAACTGTGCCAACATCAGTGCAATACTCCATTTAGTTAAAAGGGAAGTGTGTGTGTTAATGTGTCAGCATATCAGGTTATATCTGCACTCCGTTTGTCCCTACAAACCCCATGTGTGTGCTCGTGTCTGCATGTGAAATGCTGTATTGGAAAGGTGCATGGGTTGTGTAGGAGCACGTGTTCAGGTACATCCACTTGGCATCCGCGTCTGACTGGGCCACAGTGTGTGAGGCCTGATGCTAAGTCGACATGACAGAAGCAAATAATGTCTGCTCCCGTTATCTTCTCTTCCCCCTCGGCCCCACAGGAACCTTTTAAAGGGCCAAACACTGATAAAAACATCCATGCTTATACAAAATAGGCATGCATACAGCAAACATATATTCACAAATAATAATACAATTAAAAGGTAAACATCTATATGCAGTATAGATTTAAACATGACCAACTACCGATACTGTAGATATGACCTAATTTACCAACAACCTAGAGCTCCTCATCTGACTCTCCCTTTAAACTGGGATTAATGTAATTCAGATATCAGGACACAAACTGATCCATCCACTCTGCAAAACATTATAAAATAATCCTTACTAGAATTCAACTTTAGTTTAACTTGTTTAAATATCACTGTGTGCTGTACTTTTCTTCAGGACCATATATAGGTTTTTACATAAATTGTGCAATAATCTAAAAAAAATTCCATTACAGATGTTATGTTTGGCCACACAGCCTCAAGAGACCTCGGAAGCTAACTTTTTCTCCCAAAGGATCCCACCTCAATGCCCTCTCTCTGCACATGCTGGGGTTTATCTACATACACCCACACTGAACCTTCAGAACCACTTTTGTGCTTTTTCTGTTTCCTTATTTATTTGAACTGTAATTGTTGGAAATAATGTTAACTTTCCTAGAAAGTTCCAATGTATGCAGAATCCCATTTTTCTCATATTAAAACCATTGACTTTTTAGCTTTAAAATTACAAAATATTAAATTAGTATATTGTGTCATAAAGCTTCTTGCAAAAAATAATAGGTTTTAATCTGTCTCTAACAGATACACAACAAGCTACTTCTTAACCTTATTATCATCACCTCCACAACACAAAAAACAATAGACTAATCTGAGCAAATACAGTAAGTAGACTGTCTGCCATTTTTGCAGTGGCACTTATATGTCTGTAATATGACTTTCTAAAAAAAAAATTTGATAATAACATGCGCTGCTCTTCAATCTTCAAACAGCTGCTAAAAAATTCAGCCCTGGGAAAAAAGCTGAAAACAAAAAACATAACCTTTAAATCATGAAGACTGACTCTGTCTGAGACCTTTCAGTGTAAAAAAAAAGACAGGGACATTCATAAGAAGTGGGTCAAGAATATTAACAGAAAGCATTTCATTACCAACAACAGCAACCCTGTAAGTTTAAGTGAAAAGTTGTCAATTCAACACTAAACTCTGCATTTCCATGTTGCTGTCAAGCTTAACACAGCACAACAAATCATGTTATTATCAATATTATGCTAGTTATTGTTAATGGGCTAAAAGAAGGCTACATAAGAGTATAAATAAACTCTGAATTTTCCTTGATTTAAATGCACCTTCCAGCAAACAAATGTTCAAGCTGTTCACTTCCAGTATTCTGTATATGGGAAGCCAAGGTGCTCCAACATTCCTGCAACTACATTATGTAACTCCTGTTACAAAATACGCAATGTTGTATGCAATTAATATACACTCAACTGAAATATCCACCTCTGTCTGACATTTATCTGTCTGCTCTCTTGGTGGTTCAAACTTGTTTATACTTGTGCAAGAAACCATGGTACAAATGGTAAATCCTTAACAGTGCAGGTAATTGTGGTTTGGAATAGCCCAGGGAAAAAAAAACCTAAGGCCTGTTAAGTGCCAAATACGACCAGAATATTTGTCAGAATACTTTTCCAGGCAAATATCTGTATATGATATACAAAATATTGCTGTCATGATACACATTATAGTTGTTTTACCACTGGTTGTCCAGTGGTAAAACTGGACAACCAGTTGTTTTATCACTTGCTTTGCACTGCATCCAGTCAATGAGCTCTCTTCCTGCTTTCTCCAATTCATGGGTCCTTGCTGGTAAGGCCACAGAGAGCTGTCCACGCTGATGCCTGAATGTATATATACTGCTCTCCACCTGTCAACTCATATCTCTGCCCCCGCCTCTGTCAACCTGCTTCCAGCCCGGCAACGAGCCAACCAACCAACCAGTACAAGCCTGTTGCCATGGCAACATCCGTCTAGAGGATATTGCTTTTGTTTCTCACACCGCCGTTTCCCTCATCCTTCTGCTTTTCCTCACCATTCCGTTTTCTTCCATTCTCTTTTCTATCTTCCTGCTATTCAATATGTCCGTCTCTTCACCTTCTTCTTCTTTGTTTTTCTGTTTCACTCCTGCTCTGTCTCTCTCATTGTAGCTCTATTCCTCAACCTTTTTCATTTAATCAGATCCAAGACACATGATTTGCTGGAATGAAACTTGTGCCTCAAAGAATTAGTTTGTTTAAATATAAGCTCAACACCCAAAGATAGATATATACTCATATATATAAAAATATGCAAAAATAAATAAATAAAATACAACATTACTCATTTACTATCCATTATTAATTGATTTACATGCTCTTCATGTGTTTTTACATGCTTCAAAAAGTCTATAGATGTGCATGTGTTCAGGTGCACAGAGTACATAAAATAGGCATTAGCATTAATAATAAATAAAAATCAATAAAAAGAATAGAACACAAGACAACACTTTAAAGTGGGTTCAGTGTTTGGAAAAATCCATGCTGTTGACATGCTGCCCTCTACTGGACACATAGACGATATAACTGAATTTTTGCTGTTTTGCCCCCACATTAAATGTTTAAAGTGGAACTATTATGTGCATTTCAGGCTAATTTATTTTTATTTCTGAGACCAGAAGGGCTGGGATTGATCGAGTTATTGTCACAAATTGCTTTATTTACTTCAGACCGACCCTCTCCGTAGGCTGTCAGATCAGCCTGTGGGCAAAACGAGTGGATTGAGACTCTTCTGCATTAAGCCCCGCCTCCCGCCACTGAACTACATCGGGAGCGCGAATCGCACCTGCTTTTGCCGTCATTGTAACATCTCATAAACAGAAGGATTAGGCTGATATGAACTCAATAAAAAAAAACAAAATACAATGTCAACACATAGCATACAGCCCTACATGTTGGAACCTGAATCAGACCCTGAAAACAAAGTGGAAAACAGCAACCCACAGCAACGAATGCAGCAGGATGTCTCTCTTTGGTAAACTCACCAGCCATCGTTGGAAATAACTTTATCCCACGTTTTCCACCCCCCTGATGTATTTGTACATGCCCTTGTTAACCAGTAGAAGGTAACCAATCACCAAACCTTATCCCCCAGGACGTCACAAGGATTTCCAAGTAGAAAAAACTCTCTAAAACGACGCGTTTTTCGTCGCCATGGAAACCGAACGGAGAGAGTGCTGGAACTCAAACTCAAACTCAAACATGCCTTTAGGTGCTAAAAAAAAACAGTGCCGTTCACGTGTCTGATGAGGATTCAACCCTGTAACACTGTAGAAAGCTCAGAAAACTCGAAATACCATAATAGCACCCTTTAAATAACTTTCAGTAATGCCTAATTAAAAATCTTCTTTTATAAATTCTCAATAATGCCAAGTGACAAAATGAACTTAATGATTCCATGGAAGCTTGAAGCCAAAACAACTAACAAATCTCACAAGAGGTATTGTTAGTGTTTGTCTTGATCACAGTAGTTTCAGTACAGACACAGTGAGTAAATGACTTGTGTAAATGAGTGTGTGACGCTTGGTGCAGCATGGTGTGAAAGCAACATCCATTTTGTTCTAGAAATAAAAATAATAGATGCTCTCATGAGAAGAGCACACAAGCAGATTTATAAATACTGTGGAGGGTAAGGCATTCATAGCACAAGGCTTTCATATGATGCCACTGTAATGCTAACATCTGTTAACGTTATTAGAGAAGGTCTTATGAGGAAAATCAGGTTAAACTGCAGCTTCTGAGGACTTCTCTTTGCAATATAAAATACCACATCACTTTATTAGGGATGACATGGTTTTAACCTGCATTAAATATTTAACTCCACAACATAATATGACCTTCATATTTCTTCATGTATAGACACAGCTATAACTTTCAACTCCAGGCATATTGTTTGTTTTCTCGCTGTCAAGTGTGGATAAAATGGAAAATTTTTAGTCATTGTCAGCTCCTGTTTCTTTCCACAATCAGAAGTCATGTATGCTCCATGAACGGGTAATTTTTCTTGACTGCAGCTATGTTTATGAGTGTGCATAGATGCCTGTTCCTGTCTTTGCCTAATGATGAACACTTCAAACACTTCATAAAGGTACAAAAGTCCTTCAAGTTCAAAAGAATTTATTTTCTCTCCATTTAATATCATTAAATACTGAACATATTCAGAGCAAATAATAATAACCAACTAAAACAGGATTCATCTTAAATTTTGGGAAAGAGTTATTAGTCTTGTACATTATTCTATAGATGGATCAATCAGGAAAACAATCAATATCAAATCAGTCATGACATTAACCCTCTGATATGATGTTGCAGAAGTAGAAAATAGCTTCTAAATAGGTGTTTACTGTGGTAGACTACATGCAAGAAAGAGTAAACTTTGGTGGTAGACCTCACTTGTTGTCAGGCATGCCATAGACAGCAGGTGTGTGTGTGTGTGTGTGTGTGTGTGTGTGTGTGTGTGTGTGTGTGTCTGTCTTCCCGCTTTTTAATCTTGTGCATTTGACTGCCATTCTTTCAGTCTTTTCCAGTGATAAAGGTAGGAATGAGTTTAAGGTGAGCACCACTGCATCACTTATTTAAATTATTCATGTATTATTAAAGATAATTTTTTAGCAGTTGAAGGAAATGGCTCATATTTACCGAGCTGGATGTACATGTTCAACTAGTAAATGACAGGGGGAGTCACCTGTGAAGATGTTTTCAGCTATGACTTCGACCTGAACCTCCAGTGAGTGCTTGGAAGTGTAAGTGATCTCAGCAGACACATGGACAACTTCACCGATGAACACGGGAAACAAGAACTCTGTCTTCTCCACCCGAACCAAAGCTGCCAAACAGCGGTCCTGTTGGGGGTAAATAACAAACAACACATACACAAAGGTTAAACTATGAAGTAGTCTATTTTTTTTTTATCAAGATATTGTTAGATAATCAGAACTTGACCTAAACATCATTGGTAATAATTGGAAATAATTTTAATTCTTCACTGACTAAAGTCTGATTGAAATTTAAAAATTGCCATTAAAGATAAAAAATAAGAAGATGGTAGTACATCCCAAATCAAAGGAGAAAAAGTGGTACTCGCATTAGAATTGTTTATTACCTCACATAAACAACAATGTTTCCTCCTGACTTTTTCCTTATTTATTACAATGATAAAAGTTGGGCCTAGCACTTCGCTTAGGATTCACAAGTTGAAGTGATATTGCTTATCTCCTTTTTCAATACTAAGATTAAGGATATCTGTAACTAATTTATTTACATGCTTGAAATATTCAAAGTTAGGTGCCAGGAGGTTAGCAGCTAAGGTTTATGGGTTATTTATTCATTCATTATCCGTACCGCTTAGTCCGATTAAGGGTCGCGGGGAAGCTGGAGCCTATCCCAGCAGTCTTTGGACGAGAGGTGGGGTACACCCTGGACAGATCGCCAGTCCACCACAGGAGGTTTATGGATTATACTTTTTTTAAAAATTGTCTGAAAGACCTATTTTGATTTCATGTGAAAACAACTTAACTTGAAACAACTTAAAGATACAGGAGTGAGGAAGCTTGCTTTTATCAGTAGTTGAACACAGTATATGAAGGTGTCGTGTATGAAAAAGATAAAAAAGAAAAATTCCATCACTGTAAAACAATGATCAATGAGAGTGGAAGAGGCTTGGTTTATAGTATGCCATAACTGGACAACTTTTACTGGCCAGTAAGCCCAGTGAAAGACAATGACTGATCGCAAGGACAACCTTTATTTTCTGTCTACAAATCAGGTTTGGTGGCAAACAAGTAAAATATTAAGTACAGATATACTGATAGAGTGATAATCAACTGGACAGAGGTGTTGCATGATAAAATGATTGAACCCAGCTTTGTATGGAAACAGAAGCAGGAGGCAGAACTAACTAAAATGGAAAGGAAGATAAAAGCTGTGATACATTCAATGACTGGAACCTTTTACCAAAACATACCATGAAACAACCATCATAAATAACCTGAACCAAGTTTAACTTTAGGCGTTTGAGATTTGCAACTCAATATGGCCACAAACAATGTGTTTTATAAAGATGGGGAGCAGCTGTTCTGCGGGGCCAGAGAATAAAGTGAGAATTCCTTTGTGGGTGTTGTGATCTGTGCTTCTGTTTTATGTTCTAAAAATCATGTATGGTCCGACTTATTTCCACAGCAATGTATCAAAGGGAAAAAATAGTCAAGCTTCACCTCACTTAAAGTTAAGTTAATAAAACCAGTTCTGAGATTTGTTTGTGTTAAGAAAAAGATGAAGACTCTCCTTTTTCGGAAAGCTTTTAATTGATTATTATTTAAAACCATAATTATTATTTTGTAGTCTTATTCTATACCTTACTTAATTGTGCTTTAGTATATTTTAACCAGTATTTTTCATTCTATTTTATTTTATTATCTAAGTTTTTATATCTATTCTTGAGTGTATTAGTTTTCTTGAAGTGAATGGAGGGGAACAGCATTTTCTCAGGACAGTAATCTGAGATATTGTTTAATGTACATGGGTGTATATGGGTGTGTGTGTGTGTGTGTGGTGTGTGTTACCAGTGTGCACGCATGTTTATATGTGTTCATATGTGGCAACTGAAAAATTTAAGATCATGCAGATATGATGGGAAAGGATGGAAAAGAAGAGCGGTGGGTGGGGGCGTTCATCACGTATTTAATGTAAAGTACTTTAGGTTGCAGTTTATGTATGATGAAGTGCTCCATACATAAAGTTTGTTTTGATTTGATGTAATTAAGTTCGGAATGCAGTGGGAACATCTGAGCCCTACAATGTTACTAGTTTCTGAAAAGTATTGTACATAACATAAGTTTTCACCACTAATTTACTTAATTTAATGCAGATTGTAACCTCTGTTTACATTGTGTCATGTTCTGTTCTAGCTGTGTTTTAAATACTGAACACTATTTACAATATTTGCTAGCTGCAAAGTAAACTGTGTGCTACTCGCAACAGATACTGCAGCACAGTAAAAATTGGAGCTGACATGCATGTTTGTGTTGACTGGATATGCAGGCATTCTGGTGCTGTATCCACTGATTTGCAGTGTTTTATGCATCGCCTATAAGGTTTTAGGATTTTTATTCTGAACAGAAAAATTAAACACGCATTTATAAAAACTTTTTGAAGCAATCATGTACAACATCAAGCTGTCTGTATTCATTTTGCTTGTTCTTATCTGTATGATGGCAGGACGATTAAATGATGACAAAGTGAAAAGTATGCTTAAGTTCACCAGGTGAAAAGTCAACTGATGTTGTGAGGAGGAAAGCAAATCTAAGTTAGCTGATGCCAAGCAAGAGCAAATTAATCTTTATGTAAAACATTGAGTTAATCAAATCAAATTAAATCAAAGGTACTTTATTTATCCCCGACGAAAAATTCAAGGTTCAACTCAGCTCGTCCAAGGTTAGACATACAGACATTTACATTTGACAAGTTTACAGAACGTGCTGATACTTAGGCCCTGCAGCCAGTTTTTTAACCAGCGCTGCCTTAAAATGCGGAAAAGATGACATGAGGAAGGATGGGTGGTTGCTGAAAAAAAAGAAGTATCTCTACACTTCACCTTAAGGGGGAAGGATAAAGATGCAACAAAAAGACACACCTCTAAGCATAAGCACAAATTCAGACAACAGACAACACACAACATTAAGAACAAGTAAAAGATGGACTGAATTTATATTAAGAAAAAAAAAATATTTGAACTAATTATTGAGCAATCAGTCCAGGGTGTACCCTGCCTATCGCTCAATGTTTGCTGGGATACGTGCCAGTTTCCCCATGACTTAATTGGAACAAGCAGATAAGAAAATGGATGGATGGATGGATGGATGGATGGATGGATGGATAGATGGGAAATTGCTAAAGTAATTCCACTTTATAAAAATGATGATAAGCATATATTTTATAATCACAAACCAGCATCTTTGTTCCACAGTTTACCAATATATTAGATTCAAAACTAGGAAAGTTTATATAAGATTGTTTTCTCTTCATTCTGCACTTTTTCCTTGTGTTTCTTTTTTGTTTTTATATTTTCTGTTTTGTTTTTAATGTATTAGGAATTAATTATATGAAAAAGCAAACCAATTTTTTTTTTAACAATCTAACATAAAACACAACTTCAGTCATTCTTGAATTTACTTTGTTTTTTCTCAATATTTTTTAAGTCAAATTTAAAAAGTATTTCAATTGTTAAAAATTCTGAAAATTTAAGTTTTACTGTACAGTTCATGTCTACACAGATAAGCACCTGGGCTTTAATTGACTTTTTCATTCATTTCCCAGAAAAGCTGGCAACCAGAGTAACATAACATCTTTAATTTGTTATTCCTAATCTAATAAAACATTGGAAAGTAGTTTTACATCATTTTAGGTTATCCCTTCATTAGGTAAGAGGAGCAATGAAACTGCTGTTGAGATGTATTTAAAAAATCAAACCTAGAGGCTGCCATCTTTCTTTTCTTTATCTGTAGGCTATATCAAAATGATAAAAGTTTAACTTTAACAGTACAATTTGAAAAGTTTAAAATTAATTTGGTTGTTTCTTACCCCCTTTTGAGTGTTACAGTGTCGAGTGCTGACAATGCCTCCAGCTTCTTCGATCATCTTTAGGATATTGCCACCATGAACATTCCCCATGATATTGGCATCATCTGGCCGCATGAGCCTGCAGCAGAGAGACAAATATATTAGTATGACTGTAGATCTGCTGGTAGTACCACCATCTATGCTCACTGATCACAGCTGATGAGACACAAAAAGAATTATAAAATTTTAAACAATCTTAATCTATTCAGGACAAAAGTAATGTGTTAGCACTGCCACAGGTCAAAAAATATGTTCATGCTTAAATTGTATGTATGTATATATGTAAGGCATTTGTTTCATGCTTTTCAGTGACCTGACTGAAAACGCATCATTTAGCTTTGTTAGGTTTATTTCTTCAAGGTTGTTTACAAAAGTTTACAAAAATCCACAGAAAATCTGAGATATTTCTTTAAAAAATACCACTTAAGGCACAGAGTCTAAGTGCTTATATCATAGTTACTTATGTAAAATAACTGACAGTAGTCAATGTTGTTACAATTACACAAGACAACCTCTTTGTAAGGGCATATCTCAGCTCTCTAAAATCATCAATTCTTTGAGTAAACTATTCTATTAGTTATAATTTAATCTTCTTAAGGTATAAAGTGGGGAAGGTCAAACTACAGGAAGTGATGTCATTAGTAATCCCCAGGTTAGTGAGAAAGTCGCTGGTTGTTCTGTTTGTTAGGAATGTTATGAAGAGAAGATGAATTTCTGTAAAATGTGCCTTGGATGTATGGGCAATCATACAATTTCCACACAAAAAATATATACCAAGAAGATGACAACTTCTCAGAAATTCATCACTTTACAACACAGAGTAGCTGGAAATTAAGTAACTCATTTAACCCTTCCATGTATGAATTAATAAAAAACAATGCAATATTTTTTTAAAACAGTATTTTACCTCTTCTGACATACGCGATGCTACTTGTTTGTTAATTAGTGATATTTAGAATTTATGGTAATTTATGATTTATTTTAATGTATTCTATAAAATATTTATAAAATATTATATAGTCATAACTATATTATGTAAATATTTGCTAAAATATAGTTGTATCTTTTTCCTTTCCTCTCTATCGCAAAAAAAAAACTTGCATAATTACATTATGTATAATTATATCATATTTTCATTTATTCTCCAGTGAGTGAAAACTTTTGGATGACTCACTAACATCTACTCAAGCGGTTTATTTACAAAAATTACATCCTCATCCTCAATATGCAAGAAAAAAAGCTTGTAAATAGATGTCTATTATATGGCAACTATGCATGAAAGGGTTAAATCAAAACAAACATATCATAGACAAACATTACAAACATTGCTCTCTAAGCAAATAAATTCTATTAAAATTTTGTATGAGATAACATAGCATAAACCATTCAAACACCAAGGAAAACAGCACTTAGAACTTCTAGTGCGAACATTTTCATGGTCAGAGACAAATACATAAGAATCAGAATCCCTTAAGGTTGTACATATCTATTTATACATATTGTTAATATCTGTTTTTCAGAGCTTTAACTGTTTGTTCAATATGTTATTTTAACTTTAGTTTACTTTTAGAAGGATACTTTCAGTCAAAGAGTCCACGCTAAAATAAAATTATAGTTGTGTGTTTTTATCAGAACATTAGAGATAAAGTACCTGCTGATTTGATACTTGTAAGCCTGCTGAGTTTCAGCCTCCCCATCTCCGCAATCAGTCCTGGGAAGATGGGGATCCACTTCATCTGCTGTCTTGATTGTCTTTGGCCTAAAGCAGTGCATTTTCAAACCCTGACTGACACTCAGCTTTGTTCCTTAACGCGCCTGCCTTATGTGTGAGCTCTACATTCACAACTTTCTGTGATCTTGGGCTCTGATGATGCAGCTGTGACTGACGTCAGGAAGTGTAAATGCTGATCCCGCCCTACAAGTCATTACTGACCAAACTGGATCTCACTATCCCACAGACAGACAGCTTCTGATGGCTAATAAAGTCTGTGACTGTAGTTTATGTCACAGCTGACAACAATGCAGGAAATTATGACAGCAAAAGCAGAAGTCCGGACACTGTTGATCAAAACTTGTTGCATAATAACTGAGTTTATTTCCAAAAGAGATACGGAAAATGACACATTAATTTAACACTTCAAGCAGTGTTAGTTTCATTTCCAGCTTTTATGGTTTTAATAGACAAAAAAGGAGAAATCACAAGCCTAAATCACGTTTTGGACAATATATAGAATCAGTGCTTTGGCAAGTGTTACGTCTAGCAAAATCCTTTTTTGAAAATGTGTTACTTTTGTGTGATGTTCATTCAAACCTTTACTTTAAAAAAAAAAAATCTAGTTATGGGCCATGTTTGGCAAAATTCCTAATGCAGACATTGGAAAAGAGAAACAAGGAATTAGATTTGCAAAAACTAATAAAAACTATTAAGTGTAGACCTGATGACCTGAGAGAAAGATGGCTGTGAATGGTGGTATATACATTTTTTTCATGTGCATGTGGTTTAACATTAAATTCCTGCATTGTGTGGTGTTAAGGTTATTGTTTTATTTCAGGTCATAAGTTACTGTGATTTTTACAATAGTAAGAACTATAAGAACCGTCATTTTATTTATTTTATTCAAATGTGTGTCACCTTATAATAATGTTACAGTCCAGAAATTGACATTTGCGTATAAATATATGTGTATATATAAGTATGGATTCCAAATCTTTAAAAGTCAATTAATCAAGATAAGCGCTCTCATCTGCTGAGATTTCTCATCATCATTAAATAATTTCACAATATTTTTATCTAAACACTAAGTTAGCTTTCAGGATGTAGTTTTAATTAAAGTTTGATCTAGTTTGAACTGCTATTGGTAGTGATATTTTCATTAATCTTTGGACTAACAGTAAAATATCATTAGAAATTTGCTTCATGTTTGTTCTTTAATACATTCAATGGACTGTTTTTATGAAGGCTGTGACCTAAAAGTGCAGACAGGAAGAACAGAAAAGGCTAAATCAGTAGATCAATACACTGTGAGAAAAACAAACAACACAGTAGCCCACAGAAGACAACAGTGGTCGATGTTTGTAATTAAAGAAAAATTCCTTTGTAAAATTTAACTAAGTTTACTATAAAGACAACATTACTTAAGTGCAAATACTCTTCAACAAGAAGTGAAAAAGACACACAAAAGAATGTTAGGAAACATTTTTTCAGAAGTTAAGTGAAGCACAACCTGCAAAGCAGGAAGTACAGCTTGCAGTCTGAAGCACAAATAATCTGTAAAAATCAGTGGGGCGTGGTGATGGAACGACAGACATGGCTTCCAAAGGTCCTGACTCAATGGAATTTATTGATGATGAGAAGTAAGAAGCAGCTAGTTCAGTTCTCCAGTGTATAAAGATATATTGTATCGTCTGATTTGGCCAAATTCACTTAAACTGATGAACAATGTCCTGAAAAGTTTCAGTGAAATCCAAGCATGGTTTTGTTTCGGGAGAGTACACTCCTTAGTATTATGCACCTCCATTATACTCGCTGTCGACAAAAGAAAATGAAAAGTAGACATAACTGTATAGCTAACGTAAAGGTCTAATAACGCATCACAAACAGGAAAAAAATGAAAATGATGACACTGAATTTTCTCTTGTCCAGGTAACTTCAGGGTTTTTTGGACAATGAAATTGGTTCCCTTCTTAATAGGATAAATTACCATGGTAACTAATGCTGGAGCAGGTTATACTCTGGATAAGAGATTGAGTGTAAAAGCACCGCCTCTTGACCAATCAGTTTTCTTGGAAAATTGCCTGCCAATTGTTCGAAGTTCCCATCAACATTAGTGAGAGACGTGATGAGCAGAGAAAGAATTCACAGGGATAGATTCATCCTCTTGATGACAAATAGACCAGGATTGAGTATCCCTGATTTATGCTGTAACAAGGTGATAAAAGTACTTTATCATTTCAGTTGTCCAATCAATCCTTCCTGACTGTTTCTGCAGTGTTGGTTTTGGCCAGTGTTGTTTATGATGTGTTTAAATTCTTCAGATTTCTAAAGAAATATGTAGTACTCTTCCATGGTAAAGTAGCTGCTCTGCAGGTTTTTCCATGTCTGCGACTGGTTAGATGATGCAAACACCACCCCTTTTATGTGACTGTGCACTGATAGAGATGAACAAACCCTGGGTTGAATTACCACGATAATAACCAGTTTAACTGTAACGCTTATTCAAATCCTGAATATCTGGGTAAGTCAGTCCAGGTATCAGAAAGATACCCAGTGTATGTTAATCATGCTTCATCATACCAGCCTCTGATCTCTGTCTTGTTTATGGTCCACACAAGATCTGTGTCACATGTGCACCTGCACTTTATGAAGATGCTGCAAGTAATTAGGATCAAACCATCAACATTGTGAACAAACTTAGTAGAAAAAGGGAGGATATTTGTGTTTAGTCCGTTATTTATCGACTTTAAAAAATATCAATTAGTCGTGTATTATGCATAGTGAGATTGATTGGGTACTTCTACAATAAGGTATAATTTGCAAGGGTTGTGCTTCTGGGAAATGTGTAGTACAGCTAAATGTACAGCCTTGGTAGCAATTACACGCCCATCTATTTCCTTGCTTTTGGAGCCAAATTTAATAAGATGGATTAGTTCAATTATGTTTGAGCCTATTAAAGAGTTACAGTTCAAAAGCATTTCATTAGTTTTATTTTAGAAGGGGGGCACTGATCCGAAAATATGAATATTTTGTGTAAAAAAAAAATAAATGCTGGGTTCACTTGAAAATACAATACAGCTGGTATTACACTTAACAATTTTTTTATTCAAAAAGGAAAATTTAAGTGTCAAAATAAACCATCAATTTTCTTAATTGCAGTTTGGGTCAACATTAAAGCATTTAATTATAAACAAATCAGGTTAGTTTGTTTTGTTTTTGTTTGTTTTTTGGGGGGGGTAGTTTGTCGTTGTTTCTTGTTTTTGTTCATTATTGTTGTACAAACACTTTAGGTTGTTCGTATATGCTAATAATAGCAACCACGGCTGTCAGGGTGTATTGTTCCTTTTTAATTTCCGTATCGACTGAGTCAGACTGAACAGTGAATGAGATATTTGACTCTCCTTCCAGCCGATCCTTACCATAGACATCACATACACATAGACCCCTCTTTGTGCGCTGGAGAGAGAGACCCAGCATCGCCGCCATATTGGATGGGTCTCTGCTTTCGAGTCATGCCGCAGTCAACCCGTAGTTTCCCTACAAAACTGTTTTGTGTGGAACAACGCGTATATATATTACACACAAACAAAACCCTTTTCTACATAACAGGTTTATAAATAATGTTAACACAGTGAATAATCTACTAAATGCAAATGATAAATTTTTTTCACGAGGTGTTTATTGAAAAATATGATATTGATGCTTCACAAAAAGAGGTTTACATGGTGGCGTAATTACCTCCTAGGGAGGTTATGTTTTTACCGTTTTTTCTGTCTGTCTGTTTGTATTCAACATAACTTAGATTATGGACGGATTTTCGTGTAATTTTCAGGAGTTGTTGGAAACATGAAAAGGAAGAACTGGTTTAATTTTGGTGGTGTTCCCCATCACCGTTTGGATCCAGGAAGTTTTTAAAGGCCTTGGGAGAGGTCTGTGCTCTCCGAGTTTTTTGTAGGTAACTTTTGAATAGCACAATTTTGATACAATAGTCTACTTTATTTTCAGACTTTGTACAACTGTATCTTTATATTGATAAATTAGAACATTCCTATAAGAAAGACTCAACCGGAGTCAAGAGAAATCCAGCAACTATATGTATATTTTGTTCAGCAGTTGCAATCGCCTAACCAGCAAAATATTGAAAGCAGAACGTGTGGAATTACATTTCACAAGGTTGAATCATAATTTGTTATGTAACCAGAGAAAAATAGACAGATAAACCCAAATGCATCAATAAACAATCAAACATGTTAGTTTCAAATTTATTTTACATTTATTTATATTGCAGCTACATTATGTCTTTGTTAAATAGCCTTATAAAAATATTTTAGCATAATAGCACGTCGTTTTTAATGTTTGACAGTGACCTGTATCATAAAAAATATTTATGCCCTTTTTAACAAATCAAACTGAGAAAATTAGGAAAAATTTCGTGACGTTATCGTTGTGGTTGGACCTACATCTTACAAATAAATGCAGTGGAGGCGCATGGGAGACCCATCCAAGATGGCGACGCGATGAGACGTCAGCTCGTATAACAGCGTGCTGCTATGAGGCTTCTATGTATTTATTGTGTCTATGATCCTTAGTACTACCATCCTCTATTGCGCCTGGAAAACGCGGCTTCTTGGCTGTATTGGTGTTAAATTATACACCAGATCAGAAGTATTTATTTCCAAGTTACTCACGCACGTGGCTTTTTTTTTATTCCTCTGTTTATTTTAACGGGAAACTAAGGCTTGAAAACATGCATTAGACTTAAGTCCTAAAAAATACTTACAGAAGTCCAAATGTCTGTTTTGTTTCTAAAATCTTACATATGTTTGATATTGGGGGAAACTGATAGCGTTTGTGCCTTAAAGCATTGGCCAGAAATATGGGCGCTAGGTGCTCATCAAGTCATCACATGCGACATAGATCGTCGTCGCTGACATCAAGCTTAGCAAAACAGCCAGTGTTGTGTTGACTATCATCCACTGGAACCCTATCGACCACCACCAGAGAAAATGCGTCGTACTCTTGAAGAAAGAGTGTGTTTTGGGTTTTAAGACATGACGTGGAGTGGCGGATTATTAGGGATATCTTCCCGTCAGCCAGCGCTAACGCGCTGACGCCGGTAGCTGCGTTGTTCTCGTCATTTGTCGACCTACAGCTCATTCATAGCCTGCCACTGCTGGCCGCACAAGTGTTAACATCCTACCTGCATAACTGGAGGGAAGATGGTGGATCTTGCATCTGCGGCACCGACATGGTTTGGATGAGCTCCCGGGGACCAGTGGTCTGGTGCTGCAACGAGATTCTGTTGCGATGTGAAAGGAAATCGGACTCACCCGGCGTCCCACGGGCTGCTGAGGCTATAGTCTCACCATTTTGCCAGGAAAAGTTCAATCCCGGCTTAAAACTGGGGCATGAATTGTTCAGTAAAAGTGCGTTTGGTTAGCTTTACAGCTTTATATAATTACTGAACACAACGCTTTTAAGAGAGTTAAATACGACTTGACCGGGCAGCAGAAACAGAAACTGTCGACACTTCATATTCCTCCAGAGGAGGGCAGCAGAGACCACGTTAATGCAACTAAAACTCGAGCTGTATTATATCTTTCCTGTGGTGGGCGCTTTGGGTCTGATCACACTCGTGATATCAGCCAATGTTCCAAACAGTGTTGAAATTGTCTGACAGGCTTTCCTTAGCTTCTGTGGGCCTACCTCTGAAACAAGTGATACTTATTTATAAATATATTTTTATTTAGTCAGTCGGTGTTGCACCAGTATTCATTAGTTTTCCTTTTGCCTTTTAAGAAGGATAAAAATTCTCCCTGATCATCATATGGAGCATATGAGCAGGTTAATCGTGCAAACAAAAAGACTTAGTAATGACTATAAATAAGACCAAAAGAGAGCACAACATGTAACCACGAAATCGTAGTTTTATTTTTCTTTTTTTTTTTCGTACATATATACAATATTTGCTGCAACTGCAAATAAAAAACATCCCATCAGAGGTACTTTATAAGACATATTATGTCTACACAATTCATCTGCACAGACTCAGGACACCGATGTCTTTTTGTGCAAATCCATACATACAGTGACCCTTTGGGTCTTACAGGGCTGTTTCAATGGCCCTTAATCACTTAGTCTAAAGAAAAGACTAAATATTTGACGTATACATACATGCGGATTTAAAAGAAAATACGACTGTCTAAAATTGTCAACTTTAACCGGACAAAAGACTCGCGCGTAAAAAGTATATAATACTCAATAGTATATAACGATGAACTTTGGATTTTCATCAACGCAATCAACACAGTTAATCACTGTAGGTACTTATTTACAAATGCTGTACTAACATGTTTCCTTACTATACAGTTAGTACAATAATTTCACAAATTCTACGGACAACTTTTCAAATTGCGGTGATCTACCATGGTCTCCACACAGCTGCGTAAACAGGCTGCGCCAATATCTGCCCTCGGCTGGGAGCCGTTGCGTCGCCGCTGCAGGACTGTCTGTCCAGTCTGGTGCTGAAACTGGATTTCAGGCTCAGGAGTTTTTGATGGATCTGGGGGAAGTTCATGGAACTCTGGGCGCAGCATTTCAGACAGGGCGGGGTGACTGCCACAGACATAGACTTCCGCACAAAGTCGTTGACCCGCTGGCACGCCTCTTGATCCAAGCTCGTTTTGGGAAGCAGAGTGGAGACGCGTTGGAGGCAGGTCTTGTAGCCTTCTCTGTAACTATTTGCTGGGTCTGAAAATAAAATGAAAATGTTACTTTTGTTGTTTCTAGCAGATGGGTTGATTTGTTGTGTGTTTATTATAAAATTTAAAAAAAAAAAAAAAAAACTATAATTCACCTCTGCTCTTATCAGGAGGAATGTCACTGAGGAACCTCACAGTCATTTCAAGGATGTCGGCTTTCTCCAGCTTTGAGTGGCGACTTTTCTGCAAATTAAAAAGAACACATAAAATATTAAACATGAGCAAAAAAGGTTGTTTATACTTTAAATGTAGAAAATGCAGAGTGCTTATTGTGACAAGAAAAAGAACTTACATCTCTGCCCGTGAGGGGAAGGATGAGACTTTTCAGTTGGTTCAGGCTGTCGTTTATACGGGCGCGCCTTCTCTTTTCCATCAGCGGTTTCATTGTCTGTAAAAGAAGTGTAATATATTATAGATTTTATTAAACAGATATACATTATATTCAAAACACAAGTTTAAAAAAAAAAACCAACAACAAAATGCAGAATATTTAACTGACTTACCTTTCTGAGTTTAATTGCTTCTTTTCTCTGGGCAACAGTAAGCCTTGGAGAAGAAGACGGGGGAGTTTCACAAGTTATGTTTGGAGACATTTTCAGTCTCGTCTTTGTTCCACGGAAGTGTTCTAAAGCCAAATCTACGACGATTTGTGTTCGATCACAAAGTACAGAGGTATTTATCCTGTCCCGTGGCGTCGGTTTCCGTGCGTCACGGATACGCCCCCAAGCCAAGTAGAAGCGATTTGGACGGGTTCTATTCGATGAAAACGGCACAAACGCATCATATGTAGTAAGATAACCATCTGTCTTACACTTTAATCTATGCGTAGCTTCATTGCGTGTCTGCGTTATGATCCATAGACAAAACCAAACAAAAGACGCCACAGAAGATTCGTGCGTAAAGAAACAAAGATTGGACGTATCGTGCTAATTCACCAGATAAAAAATACTGAAAACTCATTTATTTGCACAATACTAAATATTAAACAACTGTACTTTATTATTTTACATCGTTACTACAATAATTCTACACATAGATGTGTCAAATCAGACATATCCTACCAATACTAGTGCGTAATTACGCAGTGCCTCTGCGTAAAAGACTAAATTGCTCACATATTTTCATATAGATCAATCCATGAAAAGTGAAAATTTATCTTTTAAGCATTTTAGCTATATATTTTCAATATTATTCGTTTTATATGGGTTTATAATGCTAAAATCTGCACGATTACCCGGTTAGATTCTTCTTTGACATTGAGGTAAATTATAGCGTGTTTCAGGCCCCAGTATTCTTTAATAATATATTATATAGTGGTCTGTATTTTAAGTGAACATTTTTACCTCGAACAACAGGGTGCAGTACATGAATCGATGGCACAGAGGTCAGGCTTGTGTGCATGAAAACTGTTCACACAAATACACACTCTTCTTTCATTTACATAGCCAAGCCACGCTATTTTCAAACAGCATCTGCTCTTTGACAACAATAGTTTTGCATGTGACGTTTTCACGGAGTCTCAGCCCGAGTATGAGTCTATACCTACAGGGTCTATCTGTGGACTCTAATGTAGAGAGGTGGGGGTTGAAGGCTGGGTGGGGAGTGATGCTGCATCTACTTGGATCACAATGCCCCCATGTACCACAAACGCCCTGGATTTGAGCATATAAGTTTTAAAGTAAAACTTGTTTTTACTCTGAGCTGTTCATGAAAAGTTTCGTATCTTCTCTTCATCTGCTACCACGATGTAATGCAAACACGGAATAAGAGACTAAAGGTTTCTAATTTTGTTTAAAAACTATGACAGCTCATCAAATGCCTCTGCACTCTGGGGAACCACGCGCACAGCACGCGCCATGGAGACCAGATGGCTGTCTGTTACTAAGATCGCAACCCCACTCTTGCCTAACCTCTATTAATAACCCCCCTCTTAAAACACCACCCCTACCCTCTTCACCAACACCCTCCAACTCTACCACTTCACACACAAATCCTAGACTAGACATCTCCCATTCTTGCGCGCGCACAAACACACAAACGCCATAGGCGTGCTTTGGACAAACTTTCCAAACACGACACATGATCACCAAGCAGTTGTGGCGTGGGTGTCCCATCTGCAGGTTTCTACTTTGTTACGTTCCAACTGAAACAAACCTTTCTCAACCCCTCCCCTCAAAGCTGCAATTGTGTCCTTTAGCTTGACTCTTGGATATTTTTAGCGTCCAAACAATCATGAAATGTTTGTTTATCAATTCTTTGCTGATGACAAAATGCAAAGCTCATTTGTTGAAAGGGATGAAAGATACTAGCCCAAGAAGAGGTTACTGTTACTTCATGGCTCTGTGAACATGATTCTTGATTCGATATGAAAAACAAACCTTAAATTAGGGTTTTGTTTTGTTTTTACCTGTGTCGTGAATGTTTAAACCATCCACTGCAGAATGACATCCCTTTCATGTAAATGTAATAATATTGCAGAAGTTGTTTCTTTTTTCTTCTTCTTCTTATTTTTTTTATTTTTTTTTATTTTTTTTTTTTATTTTTTTTGTATGTGCGGTTGGAATTATTTATCTTTCAAAATACTCCACATTGTTTTTTGTCGGTCAGTTTTTGTGTTTGTTATAATGCCAAGTTACATTTTCATACTACATATTTATCTAAATGTGTTCATAAAGTTTAAGCAGCACTATTATTGGTGCAGATTAATTGTAAAAGAACAAATAAATAAATATGAAGTCGTAATAATATGAAGGTCGACATTGCGCTGTTATGATCTTGTGGTGCATCGCCAAAACCCTCCCTGCCTTGTAAGCGAGAGGCACACTTGCTGCACGCGCCCCTCACCGCCCACTGGGATTTGGAGGGTAGTGGGGGCCATACTTCTCCGCTTTCCTACTACGGTTAGAACCCTCTTTTGTCTTTTCAAACAAATTTGGCGTTGGCAACCCATCTGTGCAGGCTGGATGACAGGGAGTCTTTGTCTGACAATGTACCGACACTTCATGGGAATTATAAGCGGAATGGGAGAGAAACGGTGACTTTTAATGCAGCCTGATGTGAGCTGACAGACACTGAGCAGCTTTCTTTAACCATATCCAACAATAGTCACATAGAAATAAGTAAATTGAAAGGTTTTGGTGGCATTATAAAGTAACATTTATTTTTGTCTGGTCTTAAAAGTTAGATATATAAATAGCCTCATATGGGCACAAATGCATGGCATTTTACACCATGTCTTTATTTTTCAGAAGTAAAACAAAGCTGTATGTGGAAAAACCCAGCAATGTACACCTCAATCTACATGTGGATATGTTTGGCTAAATATATGATCAAAACTAAATATGATTTTTTTTTTTTTTTTTTAATTTAAAAAAAGACACACTATAGCAGCTGTTGTGCATGATAATGACTGGGTGATGGTTTGGACTTGTTTTGCAGCCATAAAACTTGAGCACCTTGCAGATTACTGCCTTTGCTCTATTCCTATATTTTAGAGTCCGATGAGAGACTATCTGCCTGACAGTTTGGTTGAAATGGGGTCATGCAACAGTACAAAGATCTGAGTAGATCTACAATAGCTAATAAAGAAAATATTCAAGATGTTTCAGAGGTCTAAAGTACAAACCTTAACCTGAGTGAAATGAATTGGCAGGTTTTTAAGAAGTTTGTGGAAAGAAATGCCTCTAAACTGAAGTAACACTGCAAAGACAGCAAACAGGCTGAAATTTACTCAACAAGGATGTGAGAGTCTGACATGCACAAATGATGCCATCAAGTTATTGCTACTAAAGGGGGCAGCACACATTGAATTTTGAAGTGTAAATTGTTTTTTCACATTTATTTTTAGTTTTGGTTTGAGGTTGACATACCAGCAGAGTGTAATATTATGTTAATCATCTAGATATGCATTTATCTTCTTCTAAACTCTGATAGTGACTGGATGTTTTTTTTTCATGTAACATGTAAAATCTAAAAACAAAAGAGGCTGTAAATACTTTCTGACATGACTTTAGATTTGTGAGCACTTCATCACCATGCTTGTGCTCACATCTACACTCAAACTACACACTACTTCATTTATCATAATTCATAAGAACTAGAATGAGGGGGAAATAAAGCAATCGACTTTCACAATTTTACAGCAAAACTGCTTTTCCATATAAATGGATGTTGACTTGCAGCCATCTGTCAGATAGTTAAACTTAAAGCAGGAGCAGTAACAGAACTATGACCCTTTGCTTTGCTGGGCATTCGCCTAATAAAAAACTAAGAAAGAAGACCTGAGGGTTATATTAATGTCCTGATTTGAATCTCACTGAGATGCCATCGGGCAAATTTGAAACAGGCAGTCATGTGAAAGGGACTTAAAACATCTCAAAACTGACAAGAAGAGAAAATGTTGAAGAATAGTAAAAAGGTCTCAACCAACATCAAAAGAGGTAGACACCTGTGCAAAAACAAGTACTAGAAATGATTGAATGTTTAACGGGTCAGTGCCATCTTCTGTGCACAGCAGTGTCCTTATGCCATTATGCATCCCTCACAGCTATTTGTCCTAAATGACTACAGATCAGACTGGTATCTGCAAGCGATCACCATTAAGGACCATTACAGCCTACTCATTCCAGCAAGCATGGGGTTGAAGACGCCATCATCTACCTGCTTCAGCAAGTCCACTCTCAGCTCAGCAGCACTGACGATTGTATTCTTTGATCTTTCAATTGCTTTTAATACAATTTAGTATGTTATGTGAAAATTCCAGAAAATTCAAATGTTTCTCTCCTCAACCACCTGGATTTAATGCTAACAGACCACAGTTTGTGAGACTGTGTGACTTAGATGGTAGCCAGTAGTACAGAAGCACCACAAGGGACTGTACTCTTACCATTTCTTTTCACATTGTACATCTCAGACACCATATAGCTTTAAGTCCTGTCATATGTGGGGTTCATCAGCAATGGACTAGATAAGCATAGAGAACTGGTTGGTCAGTTTGTGAGATGGTGTGAAAACCTCATCTTAAACTCACAAAACCAAAGACATGCCTGTGAATCTTAAAAAAGAGGAGAAAACAAAGCACTGTTTGTTGGTCCTTGGTGAAGAGGTGGTGTAAGACTACCAACGCCTAGAAGTTTAGTTGGGTACCAGACAAAACTGGAACTGCAACACAGTCACTGAAGGAGCAAAGCAGATCTCACCTGTTGGCGAAGCTAGACAGCACATCTTCTAAAACTATATATGTTGTGGAAAGTGCAAACTTCTTTGCAGCCATATGTTGGGGAAAAGCATCAGAGCCAGAGGCTACTCTGTATATTCCCACTTCTCTCATTATTCCAGTGGATTTCATTTTCACCTTTTCCCCAGCAGAAGTTTTTAAAATGAAATTATTTGGTTGTTTGTGTGAAAGCCAAAGGCTAGCACATTTTTCACAACTGTATGTTAAATTGAGGAAATATGTCAGTACTAGTAGAACAGTCTTAGGATGAGGACATGCCTCCATAGGCACATCTCCCCATATTTTAGCCTTTTGCTGCCATTTGGAGGAAGTGATCAGAAGTATGGAGATGCTGTGAGCTATTTTTTGTTTTGTCTGTGGTCTTTTTAGTGCTTTATTTTTGTTAAGCCAAAAACAAAATACAAACATCTGCTTTCTGGTACAATGTCTCATGCAACTGTTTGAGTTTTTACTCATGTTTCTTTATTATTTATCATTTGTAGCACTTTATCCTCTTTGTCATGAAATTAAATGTTGTTGACTGTTCAGCTTCAGACAACTTTCAGGCAGTCAGCATTCGACCAGTGCAGAAATAAGATGCATTTTATGGAACCGTTACTGAACAGGAAAATGTTGCTCAGCAGTCTGTGAAAGCGTGACAATAAGACAGCCCCTGTGTGATCATTCTGCTATACGGAGTTCTGCACCACCTTCACGACAATAAAAGTTGAAACATGTTACTTCCAGAGTGTTGGGTGAGTTTTGTCTGTCCACTTGCTCATGCTTTTTTAGAGTATAGTACCCAACTTTGCTGATGAGCAACACAGATTTTTTTTTTCTTTTTGCATTACATGTGTGAAAAGTTCTGGCTAAGAGAACAATGTCACCCAGGGAACTGGGAACCAATCTACGACCTGCAAGTTTTTGGTTTTAATGGGAAGCACTCACAACAGAACAACCCAAACAATCTTGAATGTAAAACAATAAAGACTTTATAACAATTTTCAATACATTCAGGTTTAAAAGGAAAATTATCTCCATCCACTGGGTTGGGCTTGGTCCGTAGTGCACTCCTCTAGGGCCAACACAGCAAATGGTTCAAGCAGATATGGAAGACTTAGAAGAAATGGTCTATCAGCTGGAATATTCCAAGTCCCAAGTGCCGCGTTCACATCAGAATCCATTCTCTATGAGGAATGGCCAGGCACACTCTTCACATCAAACTGTGAGCAGATGGATCTGGCTCCCAGTACCTCAGGCCAACTTCCCAGGATGACTCCTTCAGCGTAGGAAAACTGCCATTGACCCAGTGTGGAGGGTGGTGAAGACCCACTTCCCAGAGGCAGCTAACAGAGGTTAAATAACTACACAACAGACCAAGGCAAGAGGATATAACTTGTGTTTGAGTCCGATGGAGTCCTTCTCCAGATTCTTTCTCCAATCTGCCTTTGTCTTTTTTGTCTTTCAGTCTCATTAGGCCAACAATGATCTACATCTGTTATCACTAATCCATAAGATCACACACACAGGAGGAGGGAATGGGTGTTGTCCACAAGTCTGCAACCACTCCTATATCCACAATTCAAATAAAAAAATTTAACAAAACAACCAAAGACAATATACATATACTTTGAACACAACATGCATAACAAAAACAGAATGACAGGTCCATGTGGTCTCCTTGTGACACATGCTTCATTTGATTCTGATTCTGTTTCAAGCCAGACAGATGTGTTGAAATAGATTTGGTGTTTGCTTTATAAAACACTTTATGCAGCAGGGCAGACACCACTTGTCTCAGAAAGATCTTGGGAATTTGTTTTTTAGAGTGACTGATATAGAATACAGTGAGTCAAAATATTTCTGGATTCATTTTACAGATAGTTGAGCCCACAAACAAGATCTTTGCACATGTTCAGAAGTATTTATGTAATTGCAGTGCATTTTTTTTTCATCCACTAATGTGTCTGTTTGGTGAGGAAAATGTAGCATGCTATCTTCTTTATGGAAGGCTGACGCATTATTAAAAATATGTACTGACTCCAGACATCAGAGTGATAAGTGTGTGTTCAGTCAGTCTTTGTGGGGGAGGTTTGTATAATAGCAGAGCATTTAGGACAAGAAAAGGTGTTTTTAATTATCAGTAAAGTGTAAAACTTTTTTCATCGTTCTGAACTTCTTTCTGACAATAAAAAAGCTGATTAGTTTTATCAAATGATTCATCCATAAATAACACAACAAAACCAACATAGAGTTTTCAGCAAGTATATCTAACTTGTGTTACACAATAAAATGCACTTTGGATTTTGAGTCTCTCATCTGGTTGTATTCCTGATTTCCCATCAGATGCTTATTATGATATGTCAAAGTCAAGATGGATTAAGAGGCTTTTGACACAAATAAACAACCTTTGTCTCTCATTGAAGTTCTCAGAATACATTCATTTTCCTAACTGCTTAATCCAATTCAGGGTTGCAGGGAAGCTGGAGCCTATCCCAGCAGTCTTTGGGCAAATAGCAGGGGTACACCCTGGAAAGCACACCAGTCTATTGCAGGGCCACACAGTGAAAACAAACCACTCATGCTGAGGCAATTTAGCCAATCAACCTAACATGCATGTCCTTGGACAGTGGGAGGAAGCCAGAGTACCTGGGGAGAACCTGCACATACACGGGGAGAACATACAAACTCCCCACAGAAAGGCCACTGACCAAGCCTCGCCCCAGCCAAGGATTGAGCCAGCAACCTTCTTGTTGTGAGACCACAGTGCTAACCACCATCCCACTGTGCAGCCCTCTCAAAATACACCAAATACAAAATGTCTCATAAAGATCCAGTGTGTTGTCAGTCAGAGGAAAAAAATGCCTGTTACTGTCTTGTGCTGTTGTGTTGGCCACTCTAGCACATTCAGCAGATCTAGGTTGATCCCACAAAGGTTCAATGCAGTTAAGGTCATGATTCCAAGCATGCAGTGTCATCCTCTCCATTTCCTGGAGATATGAGACCAACTCCAGAATCATATTTTACTATATCTGTCAATCAGGTCTCAACAGGAACACACCCAACAGCAATAATCTAAAAGAAAAAAGGGAGAAAAACAACAGGAATCCACTGGAGGAGATCTGGCACAATTTTGTGGGGTTCACTATTTACAAACCACACGTTCAGCTGTGTTGCTCATGTCACGAATAAATGGCCCTCACCGGTAATATCTCACTGTAAAAGTAACTAATCATACAATACTAGTTAGTATTGAAGAGCAAAAAACTTCTTTTAAGAATTTAGTTTCAAGATTTTAGATTTTATCTGTGAGGTGCAATTCTTATCCAAAGCACTGTCTGATGTGTAATGATGGTTACAGCACAAAAGTTCATACTTTTATTATGGACTTATCTAATCCTTTGTCCTATATGGAAGCATGTACAGTATGCCTCATAGATTTCTTTCTTTAAATAGGATCTGAGACCAATACATCAGAGTGATTGCTCACTAGACTTTGTATCATCTTTAGATTTTTACAGTTTCAGGTGATGCATGACCTGAACATTTTAAATCTAAATTTTTCTGACCATTTTACCTTTATGTTTCCTATGCATCATTTGGGATTTCCCTCCAACTTCATTGTTCAGCCTATTACCTCGGCTAAACAGCAAAATTATGAAGACTTTCACTGAAACTCTGTTACTCTATTGCTCTTCAATCTTAATGTCTTCACAGGTCACCAGCAAGTATTTGTGCAAACGTCACCGAAGAAAATTAAGCTTAGACTCTGATTATATTTGGCCCACCTTGAAGTTGCTAATTATCTCAAAGATCTAAGATTTTTATTTATTTATTTATTCATTTTTTTATTTTTTTATTTACACAGGTCTTCTCCTGCTTTGGAACCACCAATAAGAAGTTCCAGCACTACAAATCTGCTCTGTTCAAGGGTCAATGCTACAGGTTTGCTTGTGAACTCAGACTCTGACGCTTGTTGAACATCACCTGACTGAAGCACAGAATTTAACCCTGAAGACCATGATACTCTTCAGATACATGAATGACAAAGTTGCTCTTGTGGGTAGAGCATCAAATGGTTAGTTTCAAAACAGAGTTTTTTGAATGAGAATAAGTGACTGCTCACCATCTCTTGCTCTTCACATAGACTCTTGCAAAGTTCCAAAGCTCTGTTAATCACTTTCTTTGTATTGGTTCAGTATTTGAAACACACAACATTTACAAAAATTTGTTGTGACCAGGTATACCAGAAACGGATGTAGATTACACACAGATTCACTTCTTAGTTTATCGCTATAGACCAGTGTTTGGATTATTGCATTGTAAAGTTACAACACATTACAGTTATGGTATTACTTCTTTTCTGATATGGAAGTAAAGTAACACATTATACTTAAAATATCAGGAATGAAATGACTACTGTCCTGTAGGAATGCACTTTCCTGCCTTAACCAAGCCATGTTTGCCTGTGTGTTAAGTTCTAAAGACACCTTAGTAATGTCACTGTTAATCTGTCTTGTCGACATTAAAAGCTAGAAGAGAAATTTCCATCAGTTTACTTCCATTTGTTGGCCTACTTTATTCTTTCTGATTCAGTCCAACTTACTATATGAACATTTAGAAAATTTAAAGCTGCCAGACTTTAAGCAGGTAAAGGCACATCAGCCCAGTTCTGGCTGCCCCGGGTTGCATGTTACAGGTGAGATAAAGGAAATATTATTAAATCTTATTCATTTTCAAACCCCTTCATTGTCTCACTCCTTACTGCATTACTGACACATTCACTCCATAACCAGGATATTTTGGTTATCATTAAACTTTATGCCCTCACCTACACCTCATAAAACAAAGGTCATTCCTGTTCCTGCCACTCCAAAGGTTTTCCACTGTACTTTAAGTCTTGATTTACTACTTTTCAGGTCAAGCCAAGTCAAATGTATTTATATAGCTCATCTAAAACAGCCGCTGCTACCAAAGTGCTCCACAAAACAGAAAATACATATAAAATTGTTACAAGTATGATAAAAATAGAAAAATAAAACTTTGGATGATTAACTGATAAAACCATACTAATAAGACAGCAATAAAATAAAAAGTAAAAATACAAAATTTGAAACGGTAAAACAAAAACAAAAAAAACAAACAGTATCAAAAGCCAAGGTGTACCACAAAAGTTAGGGGTACACCTTGGACTTGTAAAAATGTTTTGTAGCGAGACAGTGAGTTAAAGATAGGCTACAACCAGAACTACAATATCTTAAATCAGGGTACAGCTTGAGAAATTTTCCGAAGAGTACTGGCATCATCAATAACTCCAAAGTTAATATTGACTAAGAGTCTAGAATAAATATTCCAAAATATGGTTAGTATTGTGTTGACTTTAGAAAATACATGTGGTATGTTGCTGTTGTTCTTAAAAAAAATTATTAAATCACTGTTGTCGAGATCTTGTATCTCATTTGTAGTCTGATGTGGTCCCTCACTCGTTGGTATGGATAGCTACCCGAAAGGACAAAAAGGATGTCTGATGCATATCTTGGGTTCATCATTCAAATGCATTTTCATAAGCAACTGGAAATAAATAAATTTAAAAAAACGAGCTTTGGAACCAACTGAAGTTATGAGATTATCTTCATTAGATGTCTATGTTTTGTGTTTTTGGCCTATTGATACATGTATTGACACCTTGGACCCTTTATCAATACAGATAGGCAACCTGGCAATTAAAGACATAATGTTCATAATGTTAGTCCTGAAAAAGTATTGTTTCTTGTTGAGACTGCCTCTCTTCAAAACCTACAACTTTTATTGGCCTTAAACTAAAACTTCAGCCTACAATTAGTGTTTATTCTTTTCTAAAAACTCTTTGTTTTTATTTTTAAATAACAGGATTTAAACTATTTAACCCCATAAATTGGGCCATGCAATAAGTAACTTAATTAATCTTGGTCAAACTTTTTTTTGACTGCCCAATATATTTCTGACTGGATTCTAACATCTTCCTCATGTCCCTGAGATGCGATGTGCTCAATAATGAACATCCTCAGAAAGTTCTTCTTGATTTATTTTTTCAGCTTCAGCTTTAAAATCAATTATATTTTAATCTTCAAAATTCAGATTAATTATAGGCTACATCAGAAATAGATGCATTTTAAATACAACATTTAGGTCAACTGAACTTTTTCAATGTTTTATCCTCCCTCCACGTGATGTTTTGCATCAAATTAAATAGACAAATGGAAAACTAAATGCTTAAAATAAAGAAGTTTTCTGGAATTTATATGAGCTTTACTCAGAGAATAAAAATGAAAGCAGTTAATGTGTGCAGTCCTGTTACAGCGTGAAATGTTCAATGTTTTTATTACTTGCAGCGACAACCAATGAGACGCGCTGTCATTTTTAAAGAGTTATCACTGTGAAACACTTGTGTCTTTTTAGTACTTTCCTGTTGTAATCTCAGTGGGCTTCCTCTAACACAACTGGCCCCACTTCTTCCCACAGTTTTGGCGGCAAGTCTGGAGGCGCCTCATATCAGCAACAATAGAGCAGCTGCTCATCTGCATCAATGGCTCTGGCTGACCTGTGGCTCTGGCTTTCCGCGCCTTTTCCTTCTTTCTTTATGTTCTTTCATTTCGTTCTGAAGCCTCTTATTAAGGCATTTGGGGATAATGACAAAACTAAAGATCAAGCAACACGCCCATCTGTGTCAAATGTAAATTTATTTCAAATCTTTTATCAATGACGAAACATTAGAAATGTCACAAAACATGTATTTCTTAAATGCCATCAGTGAATATTAAATAATTATTTTAACACATAGTGTTTACAGACTGTTGCACAGACCAAAGTACTTTTAAGTCCAGTGTGCAACCCTCAAACAAAGTAACCCTTGGGGTTTTACAAAAGTGTTGTCTACAACCCGCGTCTTTGAAACCCCAAAGAGGATTGCGTTATAAAAAAAAAAAGTTCATAAATCCAGTTTCTTTAAGATCTGTGCTCGCGTCCACTGGCATTAAATATGTCACAGATTAAGTTACTATACAGCAGTTACAACCATTCTTCTTCTTTGCTAAGGCTACTAATATAAATTTAAATGGGAACAGCTCAAAATAAATAACAAACACATGATAAATGTCCACTGAGTCTACCAAGGTCTCCACATCGCGGCGCTGACAGGCTGTGGGCCTGACTGCGCTCGACTGGGAACCACGGCGCCCACGCTGCGGGATGGGTTCTCTGGTCTGGAGCCAAAACTGGATTTGAGGCTCATGAGTCTCTGTTGGATCTGAGGCAAGGTTCTGGAGCTCTGGGCGCAGCAGTTCAGGCAGGTTGGGGTGACGTTGGTGGACATGGACTGCTGGACAAAATCGTGCACCCGCTGGCACGCTTCTTGGTCCAAGCTCGTTTTGGGAAGCAGAGTGGAGACGCGCTGGAGACAAGCCTTGTAACCTTCTCTGTAGCTGTCTGCGGAGTCTAGAGGGAGAAGAAAAGATATGTGATCAGTAACTTGACTTTCATATCAGCCTAATTGTAAAATAAGAGGAATATTCTTGTTTGTGCTGTTTGCACAGAAATAACGCTCACCTTTAACAGGAGTGGAAGGAAGATCTCTGAGGAAACGGACAGTCATTTCCAGGATATCAGCTTTCTCCAGTTTGGAGTAGCGCGCGTTGTCTTTGCCAACGAGGGGCAAAATGAGGCTCTTCAGATGGTTGAGGCTGTCATTGATGCGAGCTCGTCTTCTCTTCTCCAACAGGGGTTTCAAAGTCTAGAGGAAATAATCAAAAGCGGTCATTCAGCTGTCTTGTTGCAGAGACAAAACTGGAAAAGAATTGCACTGATCCAAGTCGTAGTTAATTTCCCCCCTTACCTTTCTGAGTTCGTTGGCTTGTTTTCTCTGGGCCACGGTGGACCTCGCAGGAAGAGGCTGACTGGCCTCAGCAGTAATACTGGGACTCATTTCGTTTGCTGTTTGTTGCCGTGCTTTTTGAGGGGGAGATACTTTCTCTCGGAGATGCTGCGCTCAAGTGTGCCGCAGAGGTGGAGAGCCTCCTATTTATGTGGCACATGGGCTTCAGAGGGGAGGGGACTCAAGCCACTAGCTGACGGGTGAATGGGGTGGGGAGGGGGAATCACAATGCCCCTGGGAAGATGTTTTTAGCTCCTGTCTGGCCCATCTGGTCCCTTTGGGGCCTTGCCTGTACGCTGGCATGCGGGTTTTCGTGATCATGATGCGCTTTTCTCGTTTAAAATTTGAGAATTTAACGTTCATCCTAGATCTTATTACACATTGGCCTTGTGAACAAAAGCCCTTTTTTCTTTTTGTCTTTCTTTTCTTTTTTTCTACACATAGTAGACAACACGACTGTCCTTTTCATTTACCACAGTAAAGGTTACCTTAGACCACTTTATAATTAGAATAGTGACTGTGTAATCCCTGTTATCTGTCAGCTTTAGGTTTTAATTTAAAAACATCCTCAATTAAATGCATGAGTCTTATTAGACAGCCAAATATTGTCACTGTTGCAACTGAAATGTCCAAAAGTCCCAAAAATAATTTAGATATTTAAATAAATAGCCTGTGGCCTATGTTTATTATGGACTCTTCCATAGCATTTCCCGCCATAACAATACAAAGACAACGTCAAATGCGTGATTCCGAGATGACGACATTAATCTATTACTCAAACAAATAAGCGAGATACCCAAGCCACGCTATCTATGGATTAACATCTGGTTCTGGACTCTCAGAAGCTTGTTTTCAACACAAACAACAGTGGCTTTACCTGCAACTAGGAGAGGAGACTGAAACTACCTCTAATGTGTGTGAGATGTATGATATAACGGATATAGGTCTGCTGCATTTAAAGCCCATTCAGATGAGACATAAAGCCTAGATGCCTGTTAAACAGCCGGATAGTCTACAACCCTTTGTGGTCCAAAAAAAACAGAAGACCTCCACCTCTTTCGGGACCCCCTTACTGTCTAAATGAATAAAAACTGAATATGGACTTATTTTAAACTTAACTTGTACAATGCCATTTTTAACTGTTTCGGTTCATCTCTGCTCCTGTTGAAACGAGTCTCTGAGTTGCCAGTGGAATTCACGCGTTCGGCACGCGCCACAAACGGCTCAACAGATGGGAAAACCCCCTCCCTGCTCCTCCGTCTCTACACCCCCCTCCCCCCCTCACACACACACACACACACACACACACACACACACTGCGCTGCTGCTCCATCATGCTGGCTCAAGTTGCGCTTGAGCTGCCGATGTGATTTAAGTAGAATAATTTTTAATTTAATGACACTGACAGCAATTTAACAAAAGAGATGGCGAGGCAGCCACATGCCACATAAACTATTAGTTTAGAGAAACAAACAAAAGAGAGAGAAAAAGAATAGCTTCAATTTGTAATGTAAAAATTTCATTGAAATAAATTCTGCGGAAGGTTGTGTGGTATTGTGTTGAAAGTGAACATTAAGTTCAGATGTGACAAACCTCAAAGTTACAGAATTTATGACAGAATTCTTCCTGACATTGAAGTCTGAGGGGACAGAAAGAGCGGGAACATGCGCGTCACAATGAAATGTCTATTCATTCACTTGTATCTAGAAGCTCGTTTTTGTTGCGTTTCCACTGCAAGCAGCCCCGCTCCACTGGGGGGGGGATTTTTACAACCCCCATCCCACGCCCTTACACACACACACACACACACACACACACACACACACACACACACACACACACACACACACACACATATATACACACGTTAGATACGAGTTTTTGCACGCGCCCTGCCCATTGGGGGCCCCAAATAACTGCCATCAAGTTATGTCTGGGAACTGGCCCTTTGAGATAAGACTTAAAAAAAAAGAGAAAAGTCCGAGAGAGGCTTCGGTTGGGACCTTTTTGTCTGTGGTTTTAGCGTGGGTATCCATCTGTGCAAGAGGAGAGCACAGTGATCCTTTGTTGGAGGACGGACACAAAGTGGAAACAGAATATTCCAGTCAGCGTATGGTTTAGAAAAAACACGATTTGCTGCTTCTCTTTTAACATTGATTTCATCCGCTGGTCATTCAAGGAAGAGTCCAAATAAAGACAGAAGCCGCAAAAAGGGAGGGAATAAAGCATGTTGTTATTGGTTACAAGACTAAAAGTGAAGCTATGAGAAAGTTGTCAGTTTTTGACAATAGTAGGATCTATATAAAATGATAATTACATTATTTAGGTTACACTCCCAAGGACCAGCTAAGTCTAAGTCCTTTGGTATGAGTAGCCTTAGAATGATGTTATAATTTACTTGTATAAATGGCATGAGGCAGACACGAGCCAAGAGCTCAGACAGATGGGACTGGTTTACTGAGGCATGAAGCCAAAAGCGTCGAAGGGCTAAAGGTGGTCTTCATTACGATCATATGTAAAATTCCAGACTTGTTGGGTTTTTAAAATTTAATCGTGACGAAACCCGAAAAGATGTCTGGCATCCCAAGCCAAAATCTACGCTACACCATTATTTGTCTGGTAGCGAAGCGTCTGCATACGCCTGCCTGTTATGCTTCACGTCAACACTTACACAGACATTTCTAAATCTAGATTACTGATTTTTTTCCTTTTTATTAAAGCGGATTTTAATTTTTTGTAAAGATTTCCTGTTTTCCATGTATATATATGTATGTATAATCATTTTGGAGCACTAAATCTGACTTATCATCCACTTACAATGCCTGGACATCCACTGTTTTTGTTTTTGTGAACTTTAAAAGAATTTGATAAGTCTTCTAAAAGTTTGCTAATTTGTAGCCAACAGAACAATTTCATTATAACTAATAATCGAAAACAATATTATTGTTCAGTTATAAATATTATTACAAATGCATAATTCTTTTTCTTAAATAGACAAAAATGAAGTCCACTAACTCTGAATAGCATCACTTAGCATCACTTAAAAATAAAAATGTTTCGTTTTTAATTAGCAACATAGCAAATTTCATATAGAATAGAATTCAAAGTGCTTAAACCATTAAAAGCATTTTAAATTATACAAGAAAGCAATAAAAAGTAAAGGACAGCAGCATTTAGTCTGATCCGGGAGTGATGAACATCATTTCCACTGTGCGTCTTGACAAACATTGCTTGATGGTTTTCTGATATTTTCATTCAACTAGATGCATATTTGTGTTCAAGACAGTACCTTCCTGAATACACACTGTTATATCTAATACTGACTTATGCTAACACTAATTCTCCGAAGTTATCACACAGAAAACTAATCTGTAACCAGTGATGACAATGGGAATGAATAATTGTCTTCTGTGTGGAAACTTCAGACAGAGGTATGCTTGTGTAAGAGGGTAGAAAAATAGCAAATTACAAAATATCACTATAATTTTCTTTCATTCACCCCTTTATACTTCTTTAAGTCACAATGCAGAGCATGTCCAATGCAGCAGGATACACCGTGGACTGGTTGCCAGTATATCTCTCTGTTTTTTTCTTTCTGTTTTTTTTTCACTTTTTAAGTGATGTCAGTAGGTATTTAATCAAAACTGAATAATTTCCAAAGAATGTTCCTTTATGTTCTGCTAAAAGCAGCGCAAGCCTTAATCCAAGTCAGACAATATTACAGGGGTTTAAAGATCATAGAAACACATTTATTTCTCTGGTTGTGTATCAGGCTTCCTTAATATGGCCTTACCAATACATTTGGTTCAGATCAAGAGGAGTCACTGAATAACTGACACCTTTTCTTAATTTATTGGTACTTTGTGCCGTCTCTGTCCTCTGTCCATGGTGCTGACGAGTGAAAGCGTGTGTAAGGTGAAAAGTCTTTGGCATCTACTGCCTCCTGATCAAGAATTTAGGATTATCATGGGATCACTGATAAAATACACAGATACACCTTTATCTCTCTCTGTCCTGATCAATAATGCCTTTACAGAACATGTTATGTTGCTCCTTAACGCCACAAGATGATGCCTACACCCACGACAACATAAAATAACAAAGATAGGCAAAGATAACGTGCATCCTCTACTGATTTTGCATGCATAAATCTGCATTAAATGTCTGTCAGTGAAATGGAGAAGATATTTCTACATTTGGATATTGTAGTGAAATTAACTAACTGAAGCCCTAATACCATTAAAAACTTTCTCCATCAGCCAGGTTTCCTACAATCTCCATAATGAAGAGACACATTGGTCCAGCAAGGAACTAATAAATAAGTTCAACCTTTATTAAACTTGATTTATCATATTTCTGATTATTATGATCTTGTCAACATGTGAAGACCCATTATAGTTTGTCATACCACTTATACTTCAAATTTGGTTCTTATTCTGTGGTTTTGAGATAAATATTGTATGTATTAACAAAATTACCCCATGTTTAACATTGACTTTTTTTTATAATTTTTTTTTCTTTATTAGAAATCTGGTGAGTCATAATCCTCTTGGGATGCAAAAAAAAAACCACCTTTCAGAATGTGACTTTAAGCTTCCCAAGCTGAAACCAACGCCGTTTTCATAAAGCATCTGCCACACCAGTGACGAAAATGCAAACTTTTTTATGCACGAAGTCCATTTGACGTCACTAAATGTGTTCTGTAGTGTGTTTCAGCGTCCCACCAAGTCACGTGTCCCGACATGGTAACAAAAGAAGGATGTGGATATAGTTATAGTCTAAAAAGGCTAAATTACTACAAAGCAGTCTGATGCAGAAAATAAATTCCATCATGTTAAACGGCCTTTAATTTTGGTTCATTCGAGTCTTTTAAGTAAAGTAATCATACCAGTGTTTCATATAGATGATAAATGATCTCAGCTGGTATCAGATCAGTTAAACTGTGACTAGTCATTTGGGTCTACAGTACAGAGTGATCGCTGTACAGCAGTTTGAGGGGAAAAATCTGAAGCGTATACGTACTGACGACTCATTTTATAATGTTGAATAAAAATAAGGAGGAGATAAATAGACTAAACGGAAAGAAAGGCCTGCTTCGAGAAACCTCATTTAAACATAAAAATCCCTAATTATTATTATTATTGTCTGTTCTAGTTTTAAATAATGAAGCCTTTTTTTTTTTAGTCCAAAGCATCATTCAAAGCGTCATTGACAGTCTCAGAGGCGACGAAATATTTGTAAATTGGGTAAATCAGATGGCTCAGACAGGATTTGAATATCCAAATAAGCCTAACCAAGCCAAAAGCCAAGCCTCACCCACACATCTGGTGGTGAACATTTGTTATGCTCCTCAAAATTGAACAAGGTAAACTTTCTGCGTCACAAGCGCTTCTCAACCAATGGTTGACGTTGCCAGGACACACTTTGTGCCTCTCTTTGTGCAGCAGTAACCCTGCTGATGTCCAGAGGAAACGTAGATGGACAGTGAGCCAGACTTAAAAACAAACAGAACCCCCTAAAGAACAGACCTTGAATTTTTCCCATTTTGTTATTCTTTTCAGCAACATACACGGTGCTGTGTGTTGAGGATAAAAACAGTCGCTGCAAACTATTGGACTGGCGGTTCTTTCACGGGGGTTTTGGATATTGGATTTCTGACTGAGGGAAATCCATTGTGCAGATCAGGGGCACGAGAGCAGCACGAGCCAAGCGAACAAAGGCAGCATGTGGCTTTCTGCCCCCTGTTAAATTTTTTTTTCTCATTTGCAGGGACAAGACCTGTCCCCTGGGATATTTGGAGGACAGATATGAAAAAATGCTCTTGCTTCACAAATGTTAAAATATTTAGAAAGTTGCTCTATAAAGAATAATCCATAATCACAGTGTTAATTTAACTATGAGTAGTAGGTTAATCGGGGAGTTGAAATTATTACATTTGTGAGCTAACCTTGACACAGAAAGCTTTTGCCAAATGTATTGTATATGTTAATTTCTGCATGTAAATGTACATATTTTAAAAAAAATACAAACTTAGCTCTTTCCATAAGAGATTGCCTTGATGCAACAACAAATGGCTCACACTGTAACTAGTGTTATTTAAAGTCAGTTTTTCAACAAATAATGCAAAAGAAGTTGTGAAGCAATAATAATCCATTGCTGTTTCAGAAGAATTAAAATAATGATGTTCAGCGAGTTTCTATTTTTCTGTGCTCATCCATGAAGTTGCGCAGCTTCCAAGTGGGCGTGGCCTTTACGAGGTATCCGCCCACAAGGAGAAGCTTGTCTTCTCAGAGACCCAGTCGTGTAAAAGGGCGCTCCATCCAACTGCAGCCAGCAGCGACCTGCAGAACCTGCAACATGACTCGAGGATCGCTTGGTATGTTTTCGCTTTTTATTCTAATCTTGTTATCATTGTAGATAAAGTGAATATATATTCTGTCATCATTTCTTTAGTTTTGTGCAGTTTCCCGTGAAATTTTTAGCGTCACTGTAGGATGTAATATTATCCAATTAATCTTACCTTTGCCATTGAGTTGCATTAAAAGAAAGAACAAATAAGAAAAGTATCAGCTATATCAACGCGGATTTTACTGTACCACTTGACTGTATAGGATTATATAGTGTGTAATGCAAAGTTTGTTCCTTCTTTGCTTTGCTTGTATTGGGGCCATTTAAACTAATTTGCATTTCTGACATGTACAGCAGATTGTTTTTGAGTAGGTTTTTTTTTGTTTGTTTTGTTTTGTTTTGTTTTTTTTTTTGCTCTTGTTCTATCACTTGTCCTGTCTGCCATGAGTGAATTGGAGTGTGAGAATGACTATAGCGATTCTCACTGCAGGTCAGGGATGAATGACTGTCATTGAGAGATCACGTCTGCATGGTGAGTTCAAGGAGAAAGACTATGTTCCAGTTTCATTTTAAGACTTTTAAGAGAACTAGGATCTAGATGAGGTTTTGCATGATATTGTTAACGTCTTGTGGTTGTACCTGCTTCTCATTTAAAGAAAACGTTGGCTGCCTACACTAGGCTACTTAAGACAGAATAAAACTTTCATTTGAGTACAGAACTGTTTTAGGTTAGGCTATAGCAATATAAGCACCTAAATTCAGTGGTACTTGTTATATAAAAGCCCTGAATTTCTTTTTTTAAGGGACTTCCCATAATCCAGCGGTAAACATCATCAAGTCGTATAAATTGAATCGTTAATATAACATTTTTCTGAAGAACAGTCTCTCAAATGTCATATTTTATCTAAGGTGATCAACATCTTATGAGTGTCCTCTCAAAAACTAAAACTGACAAAATATTCAATCTGAAAAGAAAGAAAGAAAGCAAGCAAGTAAGAAAGAAAGAAAGAAAGAATGTTTGGAAAATAAAGTATGTTCTTCTCTTTTTGTGTGTTTGTCTTATTTCAGCTGCTTAATAAAATTCTATTGCGTGGTCTCTTCTTGAAAATAAAACTCAATGCAGCAGGTTTTCTTCTTTTGATGGTCCTGGTTTTATTAAAATAGTGTGTGATTTATATATATATACACATATATATATATATATATATATATATATATATATATATATATATATATATATATATATATATATATATATATATATATATATATATATATATAAAATTAGTTGGACTTTGTTGCCCACACATTGTTATTACTATGAATATTTAAAATCACTTTATATACTAGGCTTTTATCTTGAACTTGGTTTTAATGTGAAAATATAGACTTGCAGGTGTCCAAGTTCACTCAAGCAAAAGAAATGACTGTGTGGCACGCGCCGACCAGCTAAGTCGTTGTAGACGGGGGATAAGAGCTGCTCTGCTGGAGCTTTGCAAAATGCTGTTATATGCCATAGCCTCGTTTAAAGCTTAGGCTATTGTACAAATACAAATAAACAACTGAACTTTTAGTTTGTGTTTCTTACTGAAATGAAAAAAACATGGTAAGCTTCGAGCTTCATTGTAAATTTTGGGGAAAGTTAATACTAAGTCCCACTTTTATAATATATAATAGGGCTTTACTGTCAACAGAGCCCTTTTATTGTCTGTTTTTGTTAATTCCTTTGTTTTAAACTGGGCGTGTGTCATCAGAAAGCAAGAGACATGAACTTGGGCAGAACATGCCACAATTTGAATATTCCCGCCGCCCAGCAGCAGATGTGAACACACAATAGATGGGACCCACGCGCTGAATAAATGAGCCCAAATTAGAATAACTGTCGCATGTCTGGCGCGTGCAAGAAATATCCAAGCTTTCCCAGGCTTGGTGAGGAAAACCGTTGGCCGCCTCTTTTCCAGTTCAATGGGGATTTATTAAGCTGTTCATACCACGAGTTGTGGGAAAGTCTTTGAGGAAGACTATGGTAAAGACTCTTCTGTTCACTACGGTTAATTTCATCTTGTGTCATTAAAGGTTGCAGCTGTTCCAAGGAAGAACCAGGACTTGATATATAAATAATAAATACATAATACTTACAATAATAATCGACTTATGAAACACCACGAATGTTAAATGAGAGGTACAAAAGTGGATGCAAACTTTGTAGATACACACTTTGATGCATATTTTATAGTAAGCTTGTTTTAAAAGGGGAAAAAAAGGAAATCACCAAAATTCAAATCATTTTGGGTTTTCATTCAGATAACATACCCACTAATATTAGTTACTACTGCTGTCCAGCAAAAGTATGTGTTTTTAAAGTAAAATGTAGGCTATTTGCTTTGATAAAAACATGAACAAAAACCAACAAATGAGACAAAATACAAAACAAGACATATAGCCCTCAGAAATTGTGCTGACACATTAAATATCTAAAAGGAGGCCATGAATAACGTAAATCTAAACTATTAAAATATATACGTTAAACAAGATCTATTGGTTATTCATCTAACTTTTATCATTCCCTTGATGACAGTATACCAGTAGGGTTGGAGCTCATTCACGAGCTCTGCTAACTATCGAGCACTTCCTCTGGGGAATTGTCACTCCCACCTCTCGTGGGAATTTCCCCTCCCTTCTCCTCCCAAACTGGCGGGAGGTGTCGATGACAGTTAGACCGGTGCAACAGATGGACCGAAGAGGCACGCGCCGAACACGAGCCTCACCCACAGCACACCTCCCCACCCTTCTTCTCCCCCCCAAGCCCGAAACAACCAACATCACGACGAAGCGCTTGAGCTTGAAAATCAATGAGCCTTTCCAGCAGTGAGGAGGCAGGATGTGTGCAAGCTGGATGCTGCAGGTTGTTTGTCATTTCTCCAAAATAATCCCCTGAAAATAGTTTTTATAAAAAGACAACATTATTATTGTTTGAAGTATATAACCTCTTTCTTATTAAAAATCAAAGCAGTGAAGTTAAATTTTCCAGGTTTTTTTTCTGAAAGAAAGAAAAAATAATGAATTAATGAATGAATGAATTTAAAAAAAAAAAAAAAGATCTAAGTACTTAAAAGTCGTTATAGCGCTAACCTTTCCAGATTATGCAGCTACACAGCACAATCTGAGGGTTTCCTGCCACCATTTGGCAAAAAAAAAGTTTTACAGAAAATTTTGGATCAATAATAATTAAAACTATATTATTCAAGTAGCCTGATCCTAAATTTAAGCAAGATTCATAAACTATTATGGTCAACTTACTAAATCACTTCAAACTTTTAGATCATCAGTTAATAATTCAGTTACTTTATAATTGTCTGCTGATTTCCACAAAGGAAATTAACATCAACATGTGAGCAAGTCTGACTATAAAATAAATAATGGTTCGGAAATATTGAAAACTTGTCTTATTTAAGCTTTGTTTTTCTGTTGACCCGGAGAGTCTGGGGTGCTTCTTCTGAACAGTATGTTCCACTGGTTTGTAGCATAATAGCTAAAAGCTGCTTCTCCATGTTTAGTCTGGAATCTGGCCTGGACTAGTTGACATGGGTCCTTGAATCTATGAACTGCTTGGTTTATATTCTCTAAACATATCATATTTAGGGTCTAAATCATTTTCGGATTTATAAACAATCAGTAAAATCTATCCAGTGACTGACTTGAAGCCAGAGTGAAGATTTTGAAACTGGTATGATGTATTCAGATCTCTTATCCTAGTTAAAGCAGCAGAATTCTGGATGAGCTGCAGATGCTCTTTTTTTTTTTTTTTTTTTTAATTTTTTTTAGTAATAGACTATTAAATTAATCAATTCTACTAGATGGATTGATGAGTTTCTTCTGGTCTTTCTGGGAGAGTGAACTTTTAATTGTGTTGAATTTTTGAGTGGGTAAAAATCTTCTTAGTGAAGCTTCGATGTGGTTGAAAGTTAGATTTGAGTCGATCAAAACTTCAAGGTTGACCTGGTTTTTACCAGTGGTGACCCTCTTCTCTTCACTAGCAAATCGATTAATCTCAATTTTGTCTCTGTTTAAATGTAGAAAACAATCTCTTATCCAGATTTATTATTTTTATCCAGACAGGGGCAGTTGTGTATTGTACTGCAGTCATTAAGACAAATAAAGTTGCTTATTGTCTGCATAACTGTTACAATCACTGTTAAAGTTATGTAGCCATCTGACCCAAAGGGGGGTTTAGGTTGAATAGAAGAGGTCCATGGACTGACACCTGGAGGACAAGAGAGGAAAGGCTACATATGACTACAGTGTACATTTACATTTCACAATTCAGGTTTTCCCTTAGTAAAAATGATGTAACTGTTAAAACATGAGTATGTAATTAATACAAGCCAGCTGTATTTCAGACAATTTGTTATACAGCATATTACTGAAAAGAACTGCCTCACAAATAACCACCATAATCACCTCATGTTTTCATTTTAAATCATGACCTACAAACCTGCTGGTATGCCTGTAATTTAAGTATGTTTGATGAAAAAAATGTATTATTTTCCTCATAAATACAAAAAATGAAAATGCTATTTAACAAAATGGGCAAATGGTTTTTGATTAATTGTTTGAATCAGCTTTTATTTAGCACAATTTAGTAATTTTGTCATAGACCCCTGTGTAATTTTCCCTTTAACAAATAAATTAAGTGAAGCTTGTAACCATGTCTTCAATAAGGCTATGGCTCCCTGGACCTGCAACTGCCTTGCCTAACTCCAACAAATAGATTTATATGTCCAGTGTCATTATATTGACCGTCCATAACTGGATTTTTATTATTATTATTTATTTATTTATTTATTTTTTTTTATGGGGGGAACAGGTTTTACAGTTTTGCAAAAGGCCACCAGATGGACCCACACTGTTTAAACAGCACGCATCCAGTGATGCTGTTTTCACTGCTGTGTGTAAAATTAATGCAGGTGAAGCTGCGTGAAAACAAGACTTGTGAGTGTAGTCAAAGAGTCCATTCTTGAGTTACCAGTCAGCTCTGCGGGACTGTAATCGACTGACACCCTCCACGTTGCTTGTGTCATTTACTTTGCTGAGCAACATAGAGGTTTATGCGCACTGCTCCTTTAATTTGTGAGCGGATTTTCAGAACAGCAACTTGTAACAGGCTCAGCAATCCTCCCCCTGCTGGATTATTTAACAGGTGTTGAGTCCCATGTCGCCATCTGCTATGGGAAGAAAAACACTACGAAACACTCTCAAAGGCACTAGATGCGCGTTGTCAATTAAGCGGAAAAAATAAGACGAATAGTTAACAGGACATGAAGACGCACGCGCAACAGGTAGGCTGCTGCTGAGGATCCTGAACACAACAGAGGATAACTGAGCTAAATCGTCGCGCACTAAACGGAGGTTAGTTCATCTCTAGAATGAAGAAGAGTGGAGTGAAGTGTATCATTTCAGCATGTAAACGTGGACTATCACATATTTGCCTCTAAACCGAGTGGTCATATTGAACATCACTCTTTAAAGCGCCATGGAGCGATAACTGAACTTCCCCACAGCTCGAACCCAGTGACAGAGATGATCTAAGCTTTTAGAAATACAATGCTGACCCCATCAACGCGGTGAACTAATCGGGGTCAAAGTAGGCAAGTGAAGGAAGGAGTCGGCCGACCTGCAGCAGCGGCGGCGCAGAAATGGTGGTGGAGGGCGAGAAGGCGCTGCTCGCAGCGAGGCAAGGAGATGTACAGTCTCTGAAAGTGCAATTAGCTGCGAAAGTACTCAACAGCGACGTGAGGGATGTGCTGGGGGCTTCGCCTGTCCACCACGCTGCCCGGGCTGGGAAACTGACCTGCCTTCGCTTCTTGGTGGAAGAGGCAGGGCTACCGGGCAACTGTCTGGCGAAAAATGGGGCCACGCCGGCGCATGATGCAGCGGCTACTGGGAACCTGGCCTGCTTACAGTGGCTGCTGACCCAGGGAGGATGTCGGCCAGAGGTTAGTGAGTTAAGTTAGAGGAGAAGCAACATACATAACCTGTAGAAGAAAGTTATTTTTTGTTATTTCCTTGTACTTGAATACATTAAACCAACACTATTCGATTTAATATCCGTTGAAGTGACTATGAGGGGTTAGATCACTTTCATTGTAGGCTACATTGAGTGAAATTACTCGTAGCCAATATTACCTACGTAATTCTTTTTTGCTTTTTTACTGTTTGTCACGTTTTACTGTCTGAATTGGCCCGTTGAGTTATAAAGTAATATGTTCTAAACCTAAGATGATAAATAAATTCACTTGAAAAACTTTCACCTTGTTATGATAAAGGATTTTTCACACGGTCGATGAGAACAAAAGAAGGCTTCCTCAAATATTGCAAATGCAATAAATAAATAAATAAATAAATAACACCCATATCCGACGTATAGCATCACTACAAATCACATGATGACAGTTCATTTTTTCACAAGAGCCTGAGTGCTATTTTGTTGCGGTTTGTGCTCAAAGCAAGGAATGAAATATATTAAATATGAAACACCCTTAGCAGAATAATGGATAAAGCCATATAAAACACAAGAAATGTGCGGGGGGGACTTTGAAGTACCTTGAAATCAACCTCTCCCTTTTAGATTAAAACTCACTTTGGTTCACTGCCTCCTGTTCCCATGGCAATGAGGTATGCAAACTGGATTTGCAAATGTAATATCTTTTATATACCCATTAACTTATGATGGTCCCAAACATAAGTGCAGTTCAGTTTTATTAGGTAGCTGGTTGTAATTGTTTAACCCTCACATGGTGGATTTTAAGCTCACACTGACTTGTTTGCATTTTATGTCCCTGGTAGATGCAACATATTCTCAATCAGAAAGAAGCATGTGTTTTAAAAGAGTCTTGAAAGCAGTGACACTGTTTAGGTTTGTGTTTGCTGAAGTGTACGTTTATGTACGCGCAAGTTTGTTCTGATGTGATAAGATGGCCACACATTTTTTCAGTGCTGCTATTCACCACAGTACTGAAGAGATTTAACTAACAATCCCGTTTTTCATCTCTTTCGGTTAACACGAAGAATAGAAAAACTGGGTTGAAACAAAATCTGTTGTAAAAAATACAAAAGAATTCAAAAGAAATTCAATACTGCTTGATGCTTGTTGGACAGGCTGTGCATCTCTCACTATTCATTTATAAACAAAAAAGATTGCATGTGATTGAAACTCAAGTTGCAGTTGAGAGATGATGTGCAGACTGATTTGTAAGTCTGATGAATAATGAGGTGACCATGCACTTACCAATGCAGTAAATGCCAAAGACTAGGAGGCAATTCAAGAATGTTACGTTTTGAACCAACTTAAATAATAACAACTAATTTTGTAAATGAGAGGCGCAAGGAAATCGTCTGCAACCACAAAGGTCAAGAATGTGCTTGAAACTTTTGGTACTATTGGAAAAGGGGTGCATCTTATGCATAGCTTTATTATATTATTTAAAAACTGGATGTACAGATGCTCAGACATCAGATATTTATAGCTTTATTGTTCCTGCACAATAAAATTTAATTTACTTTAATTGTTTTCATGTTTTTCATGTTTCACATAGTCCAAAATAAATATTTCTTGTACTTGTTTTATGCATCCAAAATATACTCTAAGGTATATTTTGCGTACAATATTGTATGCAAAAATATACTCTATGGTATTCCAACATGAAATGGGATAAGAGACACAATATATCTTGGAAGGTCACCAGCATTTCACAGAGGAAAGAGGCACAGACACCAAAGGTAATTAATCTCTTCAGGGCAGTTTTGACTGACATATAGAGCCACTGGAGACATTTGGAGATGTGTACGTCCCACACAAAGAGGAGCCATCCATCAGCATGAGACTCTTCTGAAGAACCACAGTGATGTGAAACGAAGGAATCACAAACCTGACAAATAGGCTAAAATGAGACACAACACAGACCTTACAACTATTGAGTCTTGCAGACACGTGACAGTCTGTGATCCTCAAGTTAAAACATAGTCAAATAAGGTATCTGATCTAGTGGCTGTGTCTTTCAACATTGAGGGCTGTTTCACAGACAGAAAGAAATTATTTATTTCACTACATCTTTTCTCATTATGTTTTTTTGTTTGTTTGTTTCTGAACTGATTTCATCCAATGTTATTGATTTTCACCTCCACTTCACTGAACTGCAGATTGAGTCTGCCAGGCAAAACAATGCCAGAGATCCAGAGTGTTCACCACTGGTAAAAGTTTATCACAAGTAAACATAGACAATATGACAGTAATAAAAGTCATTTCCCCTTGAAGTCACTGTTCAATAGCAGAGTTGCAAAAGCTTTTTCTGGGTCTTTTGGCAATTTGTGAGTTAACAGCCACTTCTAAGTTGCAGCAACTTTTCGTTTTTTTCTGTATTGTTTCTTATTCTGTATGAAAATTATATTTAGACTGAATCTCTGTCCCTTTATTTTAACATTAAACATCACAATTTACAGTGCTTGGGGTTTTGACACACCCACTCATTTATTTAAGAGTGGGGATATTCTTACTTTTTGGCGTAATAATAGCTGTGATGAAGCCAGTTCATGTAGCTCTTAGACATTTTACATGTGGTCTTTGTATGCTAAATATTTCAAGCTCTTAATGTCAAGCACGCTAATAATTTGTAGGAATTTAATGTGACTGGCCTGGTATTGCTCGCCAGTCCACCGCAGGGCCACACAGAGACAAACAACCACTCACACTCACTCCTATGGACAATTTAAAGTAACCAATTAACCTAACATGCATGTCTTTGGATGGTGGGAGGAAGCCGGAGTACCTGGAGAGAACCCACGTATATACAAGGAGAACATACAAACTCCACACAGAAAGGCCACTGTCCAAGCCTCGCCCCAGCCGAGGATCAAACCAGTGACCGTCTCGCTGTGAGGCCACAGTGCTAACCACCATGCCACCGTGCAGCCCCTGATGGTTTAAAATGATTAATTAAATCGAAACTTAATAAAAAATAACAGCCAATTAGCTTGTTCTTCAAGAAATTACTTTAATTATTCACAATCACAGCTGTATGTCTTGATACTGCTTGTTTGTAAATTATTTGCTACTTTTAAAAAACAGGAGTAAGAGTGTGTATGCAACGTTTCACATTTCTGTTCTGATCCTGTTGTTTTATTTGCAGGACAAGGACAGTTCTGGAGCCACTGTCCTCCACCTCGCATCTCGCTTCAGTCACCATGAGATCACAGAGTGGCTGCTGAAGAGTGGCGAGGTGGACCCCGGGGCTTCCACTGACACAGGTGCCCTACCTGTTCACTACGCTGCTGCCAAGGGGGACCTGTCCTCTCTCCGACTGTTACTGGGTTACAGCCCAAAGTAAGAACTATAATCATTATGTCTTTCCAGCACTCTTTCTTCCCCTTGCTCTTTAAAATAAGAGCAGTGACCTGGCTACACACGCTGCTTATTTCTTCATAGTGATGCAGTCTAGATTCAGTACATTCATATGTGTGTTACTGTAACAGTTAGTTCTATAATCAGAATTAAATTTTGAGGTTGTTTTAAAAAAAAACAAAAAAAACAAAACAGCGGTCACGTGGCAATTTAAAGCTCAACTCAATAAAATTGCTTTTATTTAGCTTCATTGTTTTTTCTGGCCTGTTTCTATCAATACTCCCTCCAGCTTTAATGTCAGCTGCATTAATATGATTTAGATGTTTATTCAGATGCGCGCTGAGTGCAGCTGTGAGATCTTTCCAACCTCTATCAGAACTGCAACTCGCATTCTTTTCACATTTTAACCTGAAAAAAAAACCAGACTTTGAACAGTGCTTCAGCTTTGCATGTACACAGGAACTAACTACTTGACTTTAGTGGAAAAGGATTTGAAATGTTCAAACTCCATTTAGACTGAAAAAACTAAGAGATTTAGAAAAAAAAGATGTTGGGAGTTTAATTTTTCCAAATTACTGCATGCTGTAACACCTGTTTGTTGCTTATGAAACCTACCTAAAGTCATTCCAGTTAAAAGTTGCAGTTAATAATTCTTTATTAATAAATTTTTTTAAAAAAAGTAAAAAACCAATTAGTATAATATGAAGTATTTTGACAGCCCACCTGGTGGAGTGTTTTTTTCTGTGTGTAGACAACTCAATGCTGAAAAACTTAGTCTGTCAAACAAATAAAAAACAAAAAAACAAACTTAAACCAAAAAAAGAACATTAATGAGGAAAAGGCTTTGTTTCATTCAGTCAAGAAAAAGACCAAATATGACAACTGCAAGAAAAAAACAAAGAAAGCACCTATTGCTCAAATTTGAGAACAAATAACTAGCAGAATATTTGGATTTACACAAAAAAATCAAAGAAAAGACAAACAACAGTTAAATTTCTTTATATCCTTATTCAAACAGATGAATTCCTTTGAGACTTGACCAGAATGGAGACATAATAGGTGTCTGCAATGCAGTCTTATAGCAAATTGTACAGTGTGAAGGTATTTTACAGTTAACAAAGAGGCTGACTTTGCATTATAAAAGAATACCAGTGAAAGATGGATGCACCCACTGTGATGTGAAATCCATCATTCTAAGTTTGTCTCTGGTTGTCACCATGTAAGATTTTTTAAAGCCAGAATATACACACAAGTGATTAATCTGAGTGAGAACAAATAAATGTAAATCATATCAATTAAGAAGCAGTAAGAGCTTTGGCCTGAGGAAGGAACCACACCTTTAATATGCACATTGTTAGTTTTAATATGGTTTAAGCAAGGGAATTGCATCACAATATGTAAAAGTTCATCTCTTGTACTGGTTATAAACAGGGAAACTAGCTAAATAAACTACAAAAATACAACCGTTTTGCTTGTCACGCAGTATATATGTTTAGTATTGCTGTCAAGTAAAAAAAAAGCCTATCTGGTGAGACTGATTTTGCTTTCAGAAGCAGCAAAAGGGAACATTTCAAGATCAGCTTTTATAACTTCTGAATGAGCTTTTTTCAGCCCGAAGGCCACCATTAGTATCAAGTATTTCACATTTTTTCACGTGTAGGTTAAATACAGACTACACAGACTAAACACAGCTCACCAACTGGCCATGACCAAAATGAAAAAACTTCCTCTTCAGTCAGTTTATTCTCCACAAACAAAAAGCAAAATCAAATTTATGCAGGCTTCAGCTTTTTTGGTTTTCCTTTTGGCTTTCATGACATTTTTTTGTTTGTTTTGTTTTACTTCTTTTCTAACCATGACTTCTTCAGACCTATGCTGCTTGCTTTGCTGATCCTCTACCTAAAAGCAACGTCACTTAATCTCTTGTGTTCTCTGTATAGTGCATCTGCATTCATAGAGCCAGTGAACTCCACCAGGAATCATTTGCAAATAAACTAAGAGCCCTGGTTTCAAGTTGGCCAGAGTTTGCTTGTTTGTTCACATTCACATTTGGTGCTGTTTTATTTTTAGATTACTTTATTTTTTAACAAATAATTTTCAAACAAATAAATAAAAAAGGAGAAAAAGTAGAACATAATAATAAACCACTAAAAAAACAATGTCAATTAAATTTTTGTCACAAAAACAGCACTCTTGAGATGATTTGAGGAAACATTTTATGTTCAAAGAAAGGATGTTCGTCACTAATTGTGACCCACCTCTTTATACAATTATTCAAGAGTTACAAAAAAAAAGCAGAAAGCTGCTTAATAACTTAATACAGGTGACATTTTACAGTTATACAATTAACAATAATGATCACAAAAACCTCACAGTTGCTTAAAGTTGAGCTGAGTTTAGTAACACAAATTGGTGAGTGAAACAGTTCTTCAAATATATATATATATATATATATATATATATATATATATATATATATATATATAGATGAAGATTTATTAAATTACTCTGCGCTTTCGTTCCACAAACAAACTGTTTTTACTGTAATGTTGTGGTATTTTTTATGTTGGTCCTAACAACCAGTTATGTTAAACATGTCGGCTCCTCTACGTTCATGACGTTTTTTTGGTTCTTCTGGAACAATTCCTTAATATATTAAGGGTTTGTCTGCTTTAAACACACCCTGGTCCACTTCCACAGATGGTCAGCTTGGAGTAGTGTAAACACGCTCATACGCACTCTGGTGCACTTTGGTGCTAAAAAGTGGTAAACATAAGATAGTGTTTGGCTATGATATGTTTATTACAAGGATACAGCGCTATAAACACATGAAGGCATTTTAACAGACTGGCATTGAACAGTCTGGTTAAAGAAGAAAAATGATGTTACCCATTAAACTAAAGTTTCTCAAGCCTTGTATATACTGCCATTAAAAAAAATCCTCCCTACTGTTGCAGTTATGGTGGTGTGATTACAGCTCAGTGTTTAAACTACATAAACTTTAAACTATTTTGACATTGATGACATTAGCAAGATAAGCTGCTAACCCTCTAATATTGTGTGCTTGCACCCCAGACAGGTGCGTAGCTGCTGAAAATTTAATGAGCCTCAGAGACATGGTAGCTCTCTGATAGCTTGGCCCCATTCACTCCTCCGTAGCACCCCTCCCACTGTCACTGTTTGCCACCATCTCCACAGCAACACACAGAAGCACCAACTGGCGATAAGATAATGAGAAAAACAAAACCATTTGAATAGATGGGTTGCTTTCTAGTCACTGGCCTCAGGCATTGTTTGGAGAGGAACTTTGCAGCAGAGAGATAGCCTTCTTGTTTCAGGGTTTATTACTAGATGCAAATTTGTATCAGCATGTTTTAAGAGGCAGTTAAGAGGCTCTGTTTGTTCTACCTGAAAAAAAAAATCACAAGGATAATATGATTCTGGGTTGCATCATCACGTAACTAACGGTAGTGCAACTTAATGAGAGTGTGACTGCAGAGGTAAAAGTGCATACACTGAAATAGTAAACAAGCAACAAGTGAATTCCTTGAAGAGTGTTTCTGTATATAGCATTACATTTAAAGTTTTGTTTTACACCGTTACCTCATCAGAGCACTGAAAAGTATAACAAAATAATTTATAATTTCATATAGGCTGAGAAGAAATTTAATATATCCCATGTCCAAAACACTATGAGCTGCCACACGGCATATCAAAATAGACCATGTGACATGGAGCCAGCCCATGTAACTATCTGTAAGATACTGACTACTCATCAGTATTATATACACTACATTTCTACTTTATTTCACTATAAAGTGTAATGCAAAAAGAAATAAGGCAATTAAAGCAATACAGAAGGATTATATTAAGATTTTCTTGTTTTGTTGACCATTCAAAGCACATTTACACTATAAGCAGCATTCATACAAACATTTTTATTGCTGTACAGCTTCACAGGTCGTACAGAATTTTTTCTTTGTCTCAAACCCACCAATAAACACATCAGAGGCAAAGTCAGGATAACTCAACCACAAGAACACTTAGCCATGTGAACTGGGGAAGCCAAGGATGAAACCATCTACCGTTCAGCTGGAATACTGATTGATTGTATAGCATATTTGCAACTATAGTAGAAATTTTTAATTAATGGTACAGCTATGTTCTGGGACCCCCTTGCTCCTTCATTTATGCCTGTGAGAGGGAGATGCACAAATACCAGTTGACTGATTCGCCGATAGATAATAAAGCTAGTGCTATCTTTGTTTTTTTATTCATTCATTTTTTTTATACTTTATTTATTCATTTTTTTCACTTTATTTATTTATTACACTATACCAAATGTGCTGGATAATGATGCCCGCTTATTGTCATGACTGCTTTTGTGAAGATGTGTTAGACTGTGCATTATTTTGCTGTACATTACTGTACATCCATTTGTGTGTCTATTTGTTAATTCAAGGGGGACAACACATGGATGTTCTTCATTACCTTTTAACCGGTACCTTTTTTTCAAACTCATTATGTATTTAAATTGAAAAAAAAAAACTATTTACAACTATTTAATCTAATCACTCAGTTGTTAATGGCAAAAATGATGCATGGGTGCAGTTTGTATAAATACTTTGTCTCATGTAATTACAGTCTTTTTGTGCACAAGGTTTAGAGTTGAGTTGCATCTTTGTTTTCAGATTTTTAGTTTGTTAGATTTATGAATCCCATCTGAATTGGCAGCCCATTCCCCTATCCACCCCAGTAAACCAAAACAAAAACTCTAATGTGCTCTGCCTGGGCTGATAGCCTTTATACACAAAGGAGAGAATGAATGAGAGATGGTGAAAGAGAGAGTGAGTGTGTGAAGCTGTAGACAGGTTATGTAATCAATTAGCGCAGATTAAGATCTTTGGCATCAACACAGACCCAACATGCAGTTGCAAAGGGTACACCTCTGCATTTGGATAATCCAGAGAGTTAGCAGTCTGAAAGCTTGGGAGCACAGACTGTGTGCACAAAATAGTCACAATTGTTGCAGTAGACATAATCATAAATTGCTCATACAATCTATAAAATGAAATAATCTACACAGCTATCTCCTCTTGTCTCAAAATAAATCAGATATTAATCTTGTGTCCAAGAAGTAAGCAGAAAAGTTTAATTCATCAGCGCAGATAGTAAAGAAAGCCATTTTTATGTTAAGTAAACAATAGGCATATTTCAAGATGTAGCTCCCTGCTCTAAAGTCAGCATATTAATTTTGCATCAGTGTAATAAATTCAAGTTCAAGCTCGATTTTATTTACTACAGCCTCAGATGCCCAAAGTGCTGAACAAAAAAAGCTACATAATAGGAAAATAGTAAAACAATAACATCAATAAAACAAGATTACAAGAAACTAACAAGTGTAAAGCTGAGCATTGTTCAAAAGCCAGTGCAAAAAAAAAAAGGTGTTTTCAGGAAAGGCTTAAAGACTTTGCAGATCTAATGTGGATTTGCAAATTATTCTACAACTTTGGGGCTGAAATGGAAAAGGCTCAGTGACCCCTGGATTTGAGCCGAGAAGAACAGACCTTTAAATGAAGCTGGGTCACAGGCCTCAGTGTTCTGAGTGAAGCACGCTGATTCAGCAGCTCCAACAGATACAATGGCGCCACATCTCTCACAGCTTTAGAAACAAGCAATAAAATCTTTTACTGAATCCTAAATCTGACAGGAAGCCAATGCAAGGAACACAGCGATAATGTGATGCTGCAGTAAGCAGCTGCATATTGAGGCAGCAGTTTAAGGATGACTGGTCGAGGCCATAATCACAGGGAGTTGCAAAAGTCTAACAATGGCATGATAAGCAATAACATTATAACTTTACACCTGCTGTGGTTCAGGCTTTGTGATTTATTTCTTTATTTCATCATTTAGATGGTGTGATGCAATTTGTTCAGATTCAAAGAGAGAAAGGGGTAAACAAGTTACTATTTCACACAGGCAACAGCTGACCTCTCCCAACTTTCCTGAACTTTAATCTTCTTAATAACTTCTTGGTGCAAGTTGGATAAAAGCCCCTTTCAGTTCTCTCCTACAAGAGCTTTAAGCTGAAGAAATGCAACATAGCATTTTGTGATGCTTTGAGTATAGAGACCATGGATGGACTATAAAACAACACACTTCAGGTCACAGATGTGTAAGAAATGTTATGACAAGGACCAGGAAAGAAGAGACACAAAAATGCTGAAGCCACAAAGTTATAAAAAGTTGTTTGGTGTCCTAAATCTGTAAGTTGTCTTCCTTTATGTTTGAGGCTCTGCAACATGTAAGAACATCTGTTCGTGTTACCCTAGAGTTCCCAAACCTAAAAATAACATACATTTTCCCACAGCCTTTTCATTATTTAGATAGGAAAAAACCATTAAGTACATCATAAACCTTATTCAGGCAAGAGGGCCATTAGTGTGACATCAATTAGTTCCCTGGTAATGAAGACAACATTGGTTTTTGTTACCGTGAGAGCAGGGAGGAAACATTGGACAAACAATTAGTGAGGTAAAATGTTTATCGAAGCTGAACTGAAAATGTATCAAATGACTCCTACTTTAGTGTGAGTTTATTTTTCTTTGGAGTGACTGGCAAGGTTGTGGCTCTTGTACCGCTTGCTTGCTGTGTGGTAACTTGGCTAACCTCCTTTCTATCTTTGAAATCTACACCGCTTCTCCTAAAGCACTTCTTCAGTAAGGAGTGTTTAAGCCTTTTCACACTGAACAGTTGTGGAAACATCATTTTGTGCTTTGTTTGAATGGTATACAACCTTAAACACATTCTGCTGTAAAGCTTTATGGATATACTCAATGAAAAATAAAGTTTCTCTCTTGTATAGATGACTGTGTGCAGCTGAACTCCAGCCCACTTTGGTTACATGGATGAATAATTGATTCGTCTCCCCACTTCCTAATGACAGAAACACAGATAACTTCCTCTTCTTATTTTTAAATATTTAGTATTGAACTGTTTTACCTTGGAACTTTTCCTTCAATCATCCAAAGAGGCTTCTTAAGTTTATCCTCAAAGCAAACATATGCTTCAGATTATTGCTATTTTTAGCCTTTGAATTTTTGAAAATAAATTAACACTCCGCTTGTTGCTTTAATGAGCCAAACAGTTTTCAGGCAAAGCATGGTAGGTTCATGTTTGAGTCCACACAAACACTGCCTCTCATTTCTTTCATGCCTCTGTACTCCTGTCTGCCTGATCTGTTTGTCTTGCCCACTGGCACTTTACATTAAGCACAAAAGCAAGTCTGGCAAAGCTAGTGGAGTGCTAATCCTCTTAAGAGACTCGTTGCTCGTTTGTCAGAGTCCAAATAAAGTACGACCTTATGGGGGTTTAGTGGGGAAGCGTTTGTTCACTCTATGACCTCCCGCTGTTACTGAGAAGATCTGGAACAAGGAATGTGGGCCTTGGACATAAATGAGAGTGGGATTTGGTATACTATCACTGTATACACTGTATCCACTTCTTTAAACAGACTTGATAAAATACTGAATGAGGTGCTTTGTCTCTAAAAAAAAAAAATTAGAACATCAGAAAATCAGCCTTGTCTCTTGTAACAACTATTTTGGTTTGCAAAGAAAATTAGCTATCTGGTTAGACATAGCTGGACTGTGATTGTGTCAGTTTGGCTGTATTTTAAACTATCATTAGTGAGTATAATTTTTTTTTTTTTAAAAGTATTTGATGGAAGCACTCACAATTTGTGTGTTAGCTATTCATGAGCTAATATTTGTAAAGTCTAAAATCATATTGGTAAAGTCTTGTTATATCATATTTCCAAAAGAGTTAAAGTTGATAAGAATCAAGCAGCTAAATTTCATTTTATAAACAACCCGCAATAATAAATAAACTAAATGAAATGCAAGTTTGTGAAAAAGACCTGTTCTAAACGTAGCACCTTACCTAAAATGTTTTTGCGTTGTTTTTTTTTATTTGCCTCTCTGGAATGGTGAACGGCATAACTTGTATCAAAATAAAACTTCCATATAATCTTTGCTTTTTTTCTTTGTTTTTTTCAATGTCTCGACAAATTCATATTTTTCAAATTTCAGAAAATCTGGTTTTGTATCATAGTATTTCATTTTCATAAAGAATTTATATAAATTAAGTGACACCTGCAGGGTAGTTCAGGCAGTCAACCCAGGCTCCTCTGTTGCTTCCTGCACAATCTGCCTCATACTCTACGCAGTCTTAATCACTCCCAGCCTCATCCTTTCTGCTACTGTAACGGCTGTCAGCTCTCCAAACTATCACACTTCCTGTCTTTTTTAACCCCTCTACAACTCCATATGTACCTGTAATCTCAGGAGCAGAATTTAATCTAATAAGAAACATATTCACAAGAAGTGATGAGATTGAACCCAAGATAACAAACTTTGATCTTTGTCTTGTGGATTATTTTGGACATTTTCTTTTCACCTGTGATGGACTGGCAATCAGTCCAGGATGTACCTTGCCTCTCTAGTGATTGCTGGGATAAGCTCCAGCTTCCCTGCAACCATTAATTGGACTAAGTGGTTAAGAAAATGAATGAGTGAGTGAATGAATGAATGAAGTTTCTTTCCATTTGTCTGACAAGTTGGTATGTTATGTCAACAAAAAAAAGGCCCAAAATCTTTAAACTTAGCAATATTTTAAATAACATTTAAATGAGCCAGTTGTGTATTACCTCAAGTGTGACACTGTTGTTTCAAATTTAAGCCCAGTTCTTTAGGTCTCAATTTAATGTGTGTTGTCACATTACATTATATTTTAATATTTTCCAGTTAGTTAGTTTTTTTTCTCTGTCTTCTAGAGCGAGAGTGGATTGAGATAAATGCCTCTTTTGTACCATTTTAAAATAAAGTATCATCAGTTTGCTTTATATTTGTAACCTTCCATGATGCTTATGAGCTTCACGGTTTAATTTACCTACAGTGTTGTCAACACTCAAACTAAGAATGGTGCCACACCGCTCTACCTGGCCTGCCAAGAGGGTCATCTGGAGGTCGTCCAATACCTAGTGAAGGACTGCGGGGCGGATCCTAGCATCAGAGCCAATGACGGGATGACACCTCTGCATGCTGCTGCTCAGATGGGCCACAGCACTGTCATTGTATGGCTGGTATGTTGAAATGTCAGGAATCTGTGCAACAAATCCAGATGGTGCATATATTTACTCCTAAATTGACAGCTCACAGTCAATGATCTGTTTTTAACCTGCTGTGTTTTTAATTAAAACAAATTTAACACCATTTGTAATTCTCAGGAAGTTCCTGTTAGATAAGTGGCTTAAGTATAACAGATCAGTAAAAATCCAATATGTTATAAATTTCTTGTCATAACACTTGAAGAAATGTGCAGCACTGTGGTCTAACTTAACTAAAACCTGATATTATAACTGTTACAAAGCATTAATTTCAACCTTTGTATGATTAAATGTTTCTACTCCTCTCAAAATGAGTTGCAATCTTTGTGAATAACCTCCCTGTAGATGAGTTTCACAGAAATCAGCCTGACAGACAGGGACAGTGATGGAGCCACCGCCATGCACTTTGCAGCCAGTCGTGGCCATGCAAAGGTGCTCAGCTGGCTGCTGCTGCACGGTGGAGAAATTGTCACAGACAACTGGGGAGGGACCCCGCTTCACGATGCTGCAGAAAATGGAGAATTAGAGGTAAATGTTGTACCTAATGTTTGCCACCTGGGGCTTTAAATATGTACTTTTTTCTTAACCAGAAACTGATGTCAGTTGCATTAAATATTTCCCTTTGACAGGTTTATAAATGATAATAAGAGCAGTTTCAGAAAAGAACACAGTGAGAAACAACTACATAAAGTGGACAGAAACAATATGCACAGGCACTGGATTCTTTGTGGTGCTCACTTACCCATAATGGGTTTTACAACCATCTGTTTTGAATGAATGCCTCTCTTAAAGCTTATGGTTTTCACCACCTTTCTAACCTGCTGCTTTGACTAACATTTTTTTTTTTACCCAAGTGACGTCTGTCAGCTGTTTTATCACCAGCTTCATCCCTGGAGAATGCTGTGAATTATATAGGAAAGATTGGAGTGAATGAAATTGGGCTGAATCAACTGAATTCAGAAGTTAAATATAAGCCAATAAAGCAAAAAATTTTCTTTCATTAGCCACAAACTTGTCTGGAAGCTTTTAATTATTGCTCAAATGTCAAAAAAAGCTTTATTCTCCTTGTTAGTAGGCTACGTAATCACCATGTGAGTATTTTATAATCACAGCTTCAGCCAACATTGTATGAATAATCATTGAATTTTCAGTCTGATATCAAATTCAGATGTAGTAATAGACTTATAACTTCATTTTTGTTTAAGAATTAACATTATAGATGGATTATCTGTGTTAAAGTGACATACCAGTCTGCTTTTGTGAAGTTTAAATCAACAAAAACATAAATTTGTCCCAGACTGTAGTTACTTAGTCATTACTTTCAACTGTGGATCCAGTTCCCACAGAAATCCTTATTTTTCTCTGGTTAAGCTAATTGTCATTAATTGACAAGGTTTTTTTTTTTACACTGGCTTGAAACTGTAACATTGTAATATCTACATTTTATTTCTAACACTTAATCTATCTGCTGTCAGTGCTGCCAGATCCTGGTGGTCAACGGGGTGGACCTAGGCATTCGGGACCAGGACGGCTTCACAGGAGCAGACCTGGCTGAATACAACGGCCACGCCCAGTGTGCCAAGTATCTGCGCACAGTGGAGAACATGGTACGATAAACTACCAACATGTCATAAATCCTGACCTGATCTTTTCTTAATCACAGCCAAACTGTGAGCTGATGTGTCAGTCAGTGTAGCATGTTAAGAAAGTAAGGTTCGTAGTCATTTTTTGTGTGTTTTTTTACGTTTCTGTAGATGTTTTGTTTTAGTTTAATTTTTCATATGTTTTTATTTACATACATGCTGAGATCCTAAACTTTTTATAAAATTCAGAAGTTCTTATCTTCAGGATAACCAGCGATAACTTTCCATGTTTTTCTAACATTGTAATGATTATGGATGGTAGTTAAGTCCAAACTTTTGAATACCACTTTATGACTGACCAAGGTGGAGTGTTTTATTACATTGGCGCTAAGTGGTTTAATGGAGGTTTATCATTTTCACATTGACTAAAGAAAAGAATAGATACTTGTTTAAAACAAAGACTATATGGGATCAGTGGGGCATGCAAACCATGAAAACTTTTGTTTAATCAAAAACATACATTTTCACCCTGGATCTGAAAGAGAGTAGGTAATTTAACAAACTCATAGAGAGTGAAATGATGCCTGAGGAATGCATGAGAAGTGTGCTGGTTCTGATTTTTAAGAACAAGGGCGATGTGAAGAATTTTAAAAACAAGAGAAAAGAGAAGTTGATGAGCCATGCAATAAAGTTATGGAAAGAGAAATGGAAGCTAGACTAAGGACCGAAGTAATGATTTTTGAGCAGTTTGGTTTCATGCAAAGAAAGAGTTCTACAAATAAAGCATTTGTTTTGTTGTATTTTCGTAGAAATGTATAGAGAAGGTAGGAGGGAGCTTTATTGTGTCTTTGTAGATCAAGAGAAAACATGATGGTGCCGAGAGAGGAGTTGTGTTTTTCTGTTAGGAAGTCTAGAGTGGCAGAGAAGTTGAGAAAGTAGGGCGCAGAACGTGTCTGAGATCTGTAAGACAGTAATGTGGTGTGTAGGAGTGACAAGAGAGTTCAAAGTAGAGGAAAAACTGCCTCCACAGTTAAATTAACACTCTGCTCCACTCCACTCCAAATGTTCATTATCACTATGATAATGAACATGCCGGACAGGTGAGGATAGACAGACATCTACTTGTACGATCATATTCGCAGATAACATTGTGATCTGTCATGAGATCAGGGAATAAGTGAAGGAATATCTATAGAGGTGGACAAGTATCTTTGAAAGGAAAGAGCAGAAGACTAGTTGTAGAAAAGCAGAAAACATTTGTGTAAATGAGTGGACCCAAGTGGAACGATGAGGTGACAGGGATAGAGATGGAGAAGGCGGAGGTTTTGAGGTACTTAGAATCAACAGTTCCGAGTAGTTGACAGTGTGAAAAAGAGCCGAAAAGATAATAAAAGCCGGTTATAACAGGGAGAGAAAAGTGTCAGCTGTGATGTGTAAAAAGAGTATCAGTAAAAATGAAAGGAAAGAATAACAGGATGGTGATGTGACTTGCAATGTTATATGGTTTGTAAAACAGAAAGAAAGCGGACAGAAGTGGAAGTTCTCTTTAGGAGTTATAAGGGTGGATAGGATCAGGAATGAGTACATTGGAGTAACAGCAACTATTAGATATTTTGAAGACAAACTGAGAAGACAGATAGTTTGGGCATGTATAAAGGAGGGATGGTGAGCCAATAGATGGATGTTGAGGCTGTAACTACTGAAAAGGAGATTATTGGATGTAGGGAAAGAGGATTTGAATTTAGTTGGTGTAAGAGAAGAGAGAAATAGGGACAGATGGAGGTCGATGATCTGCTGTGTTGACCCCTAAATGGAGTTTCAGAAAATGAAAAAAAGAGGAAGAAATTCTTAACCTTCACTTTATCTGTTTGTGAAAGAGTTATGTCTTCAAAGTGAATATATTATTTTAGGTAATGTGTCTGTGTCTGCAAAAAGTGCTGGTCCAAGATTTCATGCTTTTATTGCTACCATGTCAATCTTCCAATGGCGTGAACATGACAGCTGTTACATCAACCATTATCTGCTTTGGGGTGCAGTTTTTGACCTTTGCATTTCCAACATTACTCCAGTTAAAATAAGCACAACATGGTTTTTTCACAGTGTATGGCACTGAAAATAAACTATTATCTCATTCAAGACTTTTATTTTGGTGACATTTCAGTGTATACTTTTTTAAATAACTATGAAGAAAATACAGAACTCTGACCTTTGAGTAAAATCGGTAAAAACATGTTTTAAATTACCTGGATAGTTACCAGTACTTTGACATAGTTTTCAATCTCAAAATGAGAAATTACACCTTCTGAGATTTATATTCCTCTGAACTAGTTTTATAACTATGCGTGTGAAACCAATACTGACTAGAATAGATGTTGCTACAACAACAATTCTGTTGGAGCTAGACAATCTCTCTGTATAGAGAAAAAAAATACAAAAAGAAAAAAAATGGGTCATTTATCTCAAATGGTTCAAAAAATAATTAGGTTTACTTACTGGCTGGCTCTGGAGGTTTGCCACCTTGTTGAGAACCAAAACACGACATTGAAGAACATATTTTAAGTGCAATAACAAACACTTGCAATTGAACCATTGAGTCCCTGAATTGATTTATTTTTTTTTAATTATTGAAGCTACTAACAGTCAACATATAAGGATTTCTATGGTCACAGTAAATTAAAATCCCAGTGTTCAGGGTAATAATAACGTTTCCAGATTGACCTGTCTGGTACCTGGGAAACATATTTCCTTTTTTGTTGTGCGCTTTGTCATCAGAGACATTCAACCACACGAGCAACACTGCACTGTGGGAGCAGTAAAGTCCCCAGCGCCTTTCTGATCAGCTGTGAGATCTTTCATTAGTCTGCAGTAATTAAACTCATAATACTTTTCTCCTCTTGTAAGGCATCAGGGACTTAGAGATAATGGGATTGATGAACTGTTGAGTGAACATGATGATAGCTCATATTAATAACAATAAATCTGTCTTGTATAATGACTGTTTAGTTTTGTATCTAAATTAAATTAATCAGATACGTTTGACTAACAAGTGATCAAGGAATCTTTACATATCAATGTTTTGTTGTTTGGGGTACAATGGAAATTAGGTCCCCCATATTAGACACGTTAATACAACAAATATGATGATGCCTGTGTTCATGAACTGCACCCTCTGACAGAGTGTGGAGCACCGTGTCTTGTCTCGAGACCCCTCGATGGATCTTGAGTACAAGCAGCCTGACTCTGGCCTCTCATCCCCTAACACCACCATGCCTCCTGCCAACCAGGCGGCACACTTTGACATTGGGTCGCCATCCAGCTCACTGTCCAACTACGACTCAGCCAACTCCAGCCAGTCCAGCACTGGGGAGAAGAGGAGCAGTTTAACAGCATCACGAGGACCACCTGCTCAGCTGAATACAGTTGCACATCAAGGTCCACAATGTTTTAAACATTACACATCTAATCTGTATTTTCTATTAAGTTTTTCTATTCAGAAGTATATTAAATTCTTATTGAATCAGAATGGTGGTTAAAACACATTCTGCTGTCTTTCATATTTTACTCATAACTCTCTTGCCTTTACATGGCAACTAAAGCTTGTTGATAATAATTATTTACTTATGTGGAACTAACACCATGCAACAGTTTGGATCTTTCTTTTCTGGGAAAGGTGCTTTTTATACTAGTGCTGCGCCCTAGTGGTCTGTATCCAGACTGTTTGTTATTATGGAGGTGCACGGTCATGTTTCTCTCTCATATGCATTTAAAACACTGGAAGTGGGTAATACTAAAAGTTTTACCTGTGCCTTTTTTGTGAATCCAAACCAGCAGTCTAACATGTTATGGACTGTGTCTGCCTCACAGGTGCATCAGAATCAGGCATTTCAGACATGCAAGCATATATGGACATGTTGAACCCTGACATCGGCACCGATGTGGCAAAGGAGAATGATAAATCTATCAGTGCTGGCTCCAAGACCCCTCCGCCTCCATCCTATCCACCCCCGCCTCCACCACAGTGTCCCCCAGCACCCCCTCCACCTCCAAGTTACCCAGCACCACAACCCCCTCAGGAGCCTTCATCAGCTGAGTTCCTCAAAGTGAAAAGCAATCTGCGGCATGTGGAGAGAAAAGCCAGCAAAAATGAGGTACAAACGTGTGGCTCTTGTTTACTCAAAAGAATAAGAATAACTTGTCATGAAAGCTTTAAAGCTATGCCAGCATTTCCTCATTTTTTGTGAGATTATCATACAATCTTTTAAAGGAATTAAAGTTTCTGTTTGGTTCATTGTTCTGTGCAAATCCATCTGGATCATTAAAACACGGTGCAATTACTCACACATGATGCCCAGACAACAAGGCTCAAACACGAACAAGCCAGTTTGTTGAAACTATTTCTTTTTCTGGTGAATCTACAATTTTTAAAAGAAGTTCTTATCGGATATTGGCTAATATTACAGAAGTAGGATGAACAGAGTATTTGACAAATTACTGCTGTTTTCCCCTCTGTCTAATTATTTGGGCCATGGCTCTTCGGTAACTATGTAACTGGCCTGGAAGCTAACAATGATGTTATTGAGTTTGCATGGCTAATGAGGCCACAAAAGATGCTCATTAGTGTGCCAGGTCTGTGGGTTCCTTCGGACAATGGCTGATATGATGGGTTTGATTTTAATTCCAATAATTACTCTGGCCATGGATCACTCAAAAGGGTTTCAAAAGCCTGCAAGGAGCAGCAATTAAGACTGAAATTAACTTTAGTGTTTGCGCAGCATTAGGTGGTTTAAGTATTGCTGAACAGTTTCAAATCAAATCAAACTTTATTTATTTATTTAGTTTCTGAAGTTGAAATCTAATTCAGATGTCAATAAGTTAATCTGAGGACAGTGGAAGCGTGAGAAATTTGGTAATGATTTGTGCATTTTTTATAATAATTATTGTTTATATTAGTGCTTCTTTTTCAAAGTTTAACAGCATGAAACCACTGTTTGATATGATTTTTATCTGGTATAGAAGCAGTCAAATGTTATATCTGGATGAGTATTACTTTTCTGCATATAAAGTATGGTTTTGTCTAAAATACTTTTGAACACTAAAAAGTTACAACAGAACCTGCTGATTCTCTGAAAAAATCCACTGCTTAGGCACAGAATACATCTCCGCACATTTAGCATGCAAAGTCATGAGATTCTACGGTTATTGAGTCAGTAGTGAGAGTTTTCACCATACTGTAAGCTCTTTGTGTTTGTGTCTGTATGCATGCACAATGAGCCATGTGGGGTAGATGTTTTAATAAGTGCCGCCCCTTCTCCCCTTGATGCCCAAGGTGACCAGCTCAGGGCACGCCCTCGTTAATAATTGAATAGAAGCCAGCACTAGTGCACACGTGCACAATAACACACACTGGTAAGATCATTATGTACACTATGCCTAGCGAAAAACAATGTACCTAGGTTGTCGTAGTGACAGGGACACAAGTGATCAGATGGACTCATCTCATTATTACATATTGAAGCTGAATATACAGAGAACATATAAATATGCTTTTTGTTCATTCACTAACAAATTGTGCAATACGACTGCTGAAAATAGTTTTACATTAAGAAAGTTTTAGGTGTTTGTGGGAGCACATGTTGATGCTTTGCTCAGCACATTTGCCTGCCCTTGCTTTGACTTATTCAGTGTGGAGCATTACAGCTGCACCGCTCAGGTTTTTTTTGAACAGCAGTCGTCCCCCCCCCCAACGCCCCACCACCCCACCAGATAACTTGGACTTTGATATATTCCTGTTAGTATTATTTCTGACTAATTTTGCTTCTAATTCTTGTCACAGGCTAGAATATTCTAATAACCCTAAAGCCTTTGGGATTTGCATGTGTTTGTCCATGGTTCAGAGCAGCACATGGGAGTTTGTGCTTTGCATAAGAGAAACTGGGCAGGGTTGGGGAGTGGTTGGTCTGTGGGTTGGTGATGACATCATCGCCATTGCTGTGCTGGCCCAATAAGTTATTGATGAGGCCTGTGGATAAAGTGAGAGGGCAGGTACAGTGACAGGCGCAGCACCAAGTGGAAAGAAGGTGAAGCTCTGGATCTGGTGACAGCTACTCTGTACTTCACTGGATTTTGTGGATGTGGCTCTGTCTGGACAAGAGAAGGACTGTAAAAGTGGATTCTTAAAACTAAGGTGAAGTGTACATAGAAAAGCTTTGCTTATGAAACAGTCGAAGTTTATGTTTTACAAGCTACGTCGAAACTTTAGCTTATCTAAAGGTTCTGGGGTTGCTGAACAGTTGGAAAGTTATTCTAATGCATTTACTGAGATGTATGCATACAACTGATTTGCTTTGTTCTGTTTAAAAGGTTTTGTTGTAGAATTATACTTTAAACTCTGAACTAATAATTACTTTTTTTCTTAGTAAAACTTCTTACTTGTGTACAAATATATGCAAATGTGGCGAACTATCTCTAACAGCAAACAGGCTAAGCAACTTTTGACAGTGTCACACATTATATGCAAAATTTAAAACCAGTTTTATCGTCACTCACAAAAAAATATGACTTTATGCTGACAGACTGATCTGTACAATGGAAAGAAAGGATGCCTGTGAAAGCTTGTATGATTGGGGAGGGGGGAGCAGCCAAAATGCTTGGTACAATTGCTGTTGTTGACAAACCATCTGCAACACTCCCTGCTCCATTACCCTCCCACATGATGAGAGCTCAGGGACCATCTTATTGACAGCAGACATGAGTCAACATGATTAAGGGGCTTATTATAACTCTAAACATGACACCACAAGGAAGGAGGGGTCAGGGGTCAGCTGCCGATTGTTTCCGCCATTGTTAACGTCAGACATCTGGGTATTTGAGGGACTGGTCGAGGTATTGTGACATGCTGCTTGCAAACATTTGGATGTCATTGAATACAAATTTGTCGCAGAGTCTTAGATTTGAATGGCAAAACGATATCTCGGTTTGACTAAATATTTTTTGAGCAACTTTTGTCTCCTTTTTGAGAATATAAAGTTTGCAAAAGATTCTTTGTTTATTTATTCATTTTCTTGATACAACATGATTTATGGGAATAAATAATTATTTATGGGAATGTTTAATGCTGACTTATTTTATTTTACTAAATGCAAATTGGAGGTTTTTTGCATTAGGGAAATGTACCCACACACTGACAGGAAACTAGCCACTAACAATGAAAGATGAGGAATTAGACAATACATTCCTGAATACTCCAGATGAATATGTAAACTCTAACCTACATAGCAGAATGTGGTGAAGACTTTCACCACATTTCAATGTGGTGTTTGACTGTCTGATCAATGTTGGAGCGGAAATTAAAACGGGCCGAATGAATGACCTGTGGTCTACTCTAAAAAAAACATCTTCTTTACACTGGTATGAAAGCTACATATAGGCCTTTTGGTCCAAGAGGAGGAAACATAGGTGCCAGGGGTTTCACATGGACTTGATTAAAGCTTTGTTCTCTTTTCCAAATAAAGCTGCTTTGGTCACATGAGACAGCTAATCTGAGGGAAAAAAAGAAGTGTAAATATGCGGTATAGTGTGCTGCTGTTTAACTATAATAAAGATACTTCCTGCCATCCTGCCATGAAACTTAAATCAAATTTAACATCTTTTCAATTTGCTGCTCCTTTTTATCAAGACAAGAGTTAATGCCTCACACTGTAATTTTTATTTCTTGAATTTGAGCTTTTCTTTGATTTATTCTTTTAGCCTGTCTGTCTTTTATTAATTTATTTTATTTCATTTGAAAGTTTGTTTTTAATTGTACTGTTTCATGTGTCTTCTGCACTTTGCTGTAATGGTTTTAATGTTTTATGTAAAGCAGTTTGAATCGTCTTGTACATTAAATGTGCTATTCAAATAAACTTGCTTCTTCACCACTCGTTTTTTTTTTCTTTTAAATATCAGCGCTTCTATTATTTTTCATCCAAATATCTGTGTCTGCAACTGCTGTCTAAAAAAATAATTGTTTTTTATATTTCTTTGACTCCTTTATATAAGATACATGAACAAGTAGATTAGATCAAACAAATTTAAAGCTGCTCACATTTCTTTCTCTTATTTCTGTTTTGTTTTGGTTTTTTTTAATCTCTGAAGCAGCTGATTCCGGGGGAAAACCACGATAAATTGCGGCGTGTGGATTCAAACAGGAGGTCAAGGAGCTTCAGTAAGCAGCCTAGCACTGGGGACTACTACAAGACCCTGGGCAACGACACGGCCGAGCCCCGTGGGAGCAAAGACATGGCACCCAATGAGGAGGTCAGATCTCTGAAACATATCTCTAATTAGGAGTAGTGAGGAAACTTCAAACTAAATGCATTTTTACAATTTTATAAAAGTATACATGACTAGTTAATATAATTCATTCATAAAAAAAATGTTGTATGTATAGTAAGCTAGCTTACTTTGGTTACATCACATAGTATGAAGCTACTAGAGCTATAAAATACAGTGCCTTGAGTATCCTGTCCAGGGTTGTGTGGCCATCCCAGTTCTGTATAAGGTGAGGCTTCTGGGTGAGGTTAAGCTGTGTGATTGTGTGTTGGCATTAGGTTACAACACTGACTGCTCTATTTGCCTGAGCATTACCACTCAGCATGTTGTATAATCTTGTGCCTTCTTGAGCTTTTGTTTTCCACCTGATGCAAACTGCCCCTCATTTCCATTGCCTCTTGAGTCTCCACCTTATTGTGTAAACTGTCAATGCAGCTATATTGAAACATGCTCAGGATGGTTCTGGACAAGCGAGGACCCAGTAGGAAGCTGACACAAAATGTAGAAAAAGATTCATCATTGTGTGATTATAATTCTGTACATAGCCAAGAATAAATGGCATATAAGCCTGTGATTCACATATCCGCACTTTCAGCCAGAATATGTAAAACATAAACATCAAAAGCTAAAACAGTTAATTTATCCCCGCTATTTAGCTATGATGTAATTTTCTGTTAAACCCAAAGGCTTGTGTAATAACTGTTTGCTCAGATTTGGCAATACAAGCTGCCACATGTAAAATTTCAATTTGCAGTAAATATTTTTATCATCCTTCTTGAGACAAAATGTAACATTTTAAATCAATCAGTAAAATGTTTGTGTTTATTGATGAATGAAATCACTGGTTAAATGTCCACATAACTTCACTAGCAGAAAAGAATGAATTAACAGTCTGTTGCATCTTCATCAATGTCCCAGGAGAGATGTTTTTAAAATTGCATGAGTATATGGAGGGGGGGGGGATTTGGGTTGACACGGGGTATAATCCACATTGAGCCAATTAAGGTCCCAATGGGGCCCCTCCCGCTCTCTGAGGACCCTAGCAGATGGACTGGCTAATCAGTGGAAGTGGCACGTGCTGCCAAAGCCCATCTGGACATGGTCCCCCCCCACCCAGCTCTCTTGGGGGTTAAAAAGTGAAGGGGCCCACAATGAACAGCACGCGTCTGAAAAGCTGAGTAGGGGTGGGGTTGAGTTAAATGTCACGGTCCATTAACTTGCCCCCAGCAGAGTTATGGCACGCTTTGGGAGCACGTCAGACGCGTGCAAGACTATCACTTGCAGTGACAGATGGTTTGTTCCCACCGTTTTCCCCTCAGAGGTTCCCCCTTGGGATTACGACATTTTAACTCTCTTATTGGTAAAAGGGTATTGTGTTTTATGAGTTGATTAGAGACAGCAGGAAGCAGAGGGAGGGTAGCGTTCATCTGTCAGAAGCCTCTGTGCAAGAATTTAATGCTTAAGCAGCCCAGTAGAGGCTTCGGCATGCTGGTTTAAAGCCGAATCTAGTAAGAAATTCACTGCCAACATGCAATGTTTAGAAACAAAGGAAAACTATGTATTTTCAGAAGCAAGATAAGTAATTGGAATTGGTCCATTTTTCATTTTAGTTTATTTAGCTTTAAGAGACAAATTGAAATGGGAGAATAAGAATAATGACTGAAGGAAAAAAGCTTTTGGATTTGTTTCCTGTTTCAGTAATTCAGCATTGTTTTATCAGTGAGAAAGTCTATCATTGGCAAACATAATAACAACTACATTTACTGGATAAAGCCTGCAGCCTTCATCTGTTTTTTCCCCAACAGGGTTCGGTGTTATTGGAGGAACCCACCGATAGTCCCACCCACAGCTCTGAAAATGGCGCCACAGAGGAGTCTGTCCCACAGCCACCTCCTCCACCACCACCACCACCCCCTCCTCCTCCTCTTCCAAGCAATGTATTGCCAACACCCCCTCCACCTCCTCCACTACCTCCAGGATCACAAACTACCCAGAATAATGCCAGTAGCACCTCCACCCAACAGCGACGCCCATCTTCTTCATCAGGAAGTGAGTATCCTTTTTACTTTTCTCTTTTCCAGACTTCGTTTCTACAAATTTCGGATACTGATCATCTTTTTTAATTTATTGTTTTTGCTTGCAGACTTTGTAATGCAATCATCCCTAGAAAGCAGACCCAGTCATAGTCATGGGTATTATGTAAACGTCCGAGGTTAAGATGAGTTGCGCCCATCCTGCATTCTAAATAACAAATAATAAATTAATGATGTAGGCTTACCATTACTCAGAGATCTGGTTTAGCCATTTCCCTAAGTGCCCCTCTGGCCAGAATGATACGTCTCACACCACGTGTTGCTGTCATTGCAGGGAGATTTTAATTGTGATTGGTTATGTGTTTCTTAAATGGTTCAAGTCCACTTTGGAAGGTTCCTGTGTGTATTTGCAACAAATTAAAGTTTGAAGATACAAGGAACAATTAATTGCAAGTTTTATTTTTACTGAATAGTGATAACCACCATATTACCAAATTGAGGAAGAGCTGGTCAGTCAGGAGGTCAAATGAAGCTGGATTTACAATAAGTGTTTATATATAAATTTGCACTAGCATGATGAAAAGATAAAACATGAATTTATTTTCTCTTCTGATGATTCTAAATATTGTAATATTGCAGTTTTAGTTCTGTTTTGTCTTTGTCAAGTGAGCACTATCCCTCTACTGCATTTGTCCTAAAATCTTTCTCTCTATTAATCCTTTGTTACACTATTGTTCACCTTTCTCTTCCCACACACATCCTCTCCCCTGTTTCTGTCTGTTTGCTTTGTTTTGTTTTTCATTTTGACCACCATGCTCTGTCTTCACCACTCCTCTGTAAAGGCGGGGACATCTCTGTCACCCCGGCAGAAGCAGGGCCACTTAGACAGATGAAGAGTAAGTACAGACTGAAAACTAGTCTCCCTTGTAAATCAGTCCACTTTGTCAGATACATATAGTTCTAACAGTTAATACCCCCCCCTCCCTCCACCGCCCACCCGCAAACTATTTAATAAATCATAATGTAATCTCAATATTCTCATGTACATGTCTGTCTATTATGTGCGGTTAATTTATATGACACTGAGTCAGCCAGTGTGAATCTGCTCTTCTGGACAGAATAATGAGATATAGTCACTGAAACAGTTGTAATTTGCAAATCTAATTTCAAAAGCTGGAACACTGTTTTAAATGTAAAATAATAATAATAATAATAATAATAATAATAATAATAATAATAATAATGTAAATGAAAAACCCCAATAATATTAATTTAAATTCAACATAAAATATAAAAATATAAAATAAATCACTGTAATTTGCTTTTAATTTAAGAAATAAAACATTAAATGTTTCCTGATTACCAGGAGATTACTAGTAGGAAGAATCAGAGAGATTACCCAGCTGATTCCTGATAACAGTGGCTTAATTATTGCTCTTGTATAATGGCCATTGCTCTATTTAACTTCTTAGATCACCATGCAAGTTGTGTCCACAGAACCTTGAAAGTGATTTTGGCCTCGTTTTCATCACTAAATTTTGTCTAATATGATCAGACTTCTCAAATGTTTTATGCACAGTTTTTGCTTCAATATCAGGTTATGTGTGCCCTTCACCCTCTGCAGAGTCATGCTAGATATTGTGCATGAATTACTTTGCACTGGCTAAAAAGATATGAATGGTTTTGTGTCTTGGCCTCGTGGGATGGATAGGTGTTGCCTTAGCTGTAACAGTTAAGCTATGTATTTTAAAAAGCAAAAGCATTAGAAAATTAATATTAATTATAAAACTGGTTCTTAATGACAATTTTACAATGCAGGTCACAGGTCATAAGAAAGCTTCATAATTATGCTGATGAGCATTTGTTATAAAACAGCCTCAGGAGAAAAACAAACTCAGACAACGTTTCAAGTTAAGGCTTAGTCACAGTTAAAACATAAATAATTGAAACAGATCAGTAAAAAGTGGCAATATCACTTAAGCTGTCAAATGTAAATTACTCTGTCTTTGTCTTTTTATTTCCGCTCTTTGTAAAGCTGATTTCCAGCTGTTGCCTGTTTACCCTTATTCCAGTGTCTAATGTTAGAATAGCAATAAACTGCGTAGTCCGAGCAAGTTGTGTGTGCTCGTGGTGGCATGGCTGAGTGATTTGTAGTCAAGTGGTCATACATTTAAAAGCAACCAATACAAGAAAAAGCTCAAGATCAATTTACAGCTCAGACACTTGTTGAAACCACACAACAAAACCGGTGTCAGACAAGAAATACTGCTGCGACAATGCAGAAATTTAGTACCATCATATTGTTTTATAGTGCTTCTATTGATAACTTCTTCACGTTTTGATCTTGAGTACTAAGGAGCAGTGTATTAAATTATGTGTTTCCTACACAGGCCCATGAAAGTGATAAAATTAAGGGAAAATAACACATCTAAGAGCAAAATTTAAAGTTCAAATGGACATTAAAAATACAACAATCCAGGTAACTGAGTCAAGAAGACTCACGGTAGACAGATGTTCTTGATTTCTCTTGATTAACAGTATTTAAGGGATATCTGTTTTTTATTCAATATGACAAATAAGGAATTACAAGATGTGGTCATTGAATGCGAGATGTCTATTATATTGAGTAGAATATCTTCTTTACCCGCCACTCATCTCCCAGATTTGTCAAACTAAAAACTTAAAGGTACACAGCCTTTCATCACAAACCGGCACATTCAGTCTTTTAATCCGTAGAGGTTTCTAACAATTCTTGATTTCTGTCTAAAAGATTGATCTAGAAAAATGGCTGATGATATGTTTTTATTGCCAAATATTAGTTTCTGGTGCTGATCTTGGGGCATTTGTGTAAATAGTGACTAGCGTTATCTGAGTTTTTCACTCATGTCAGTGCAGCTTTGTTAAACTTAATCTACTGAAAGTGATCTTAAAGAGCTGTCCCACATCAAGATACACAAGTTCAGTTGTTTCTTTTGATCCGATTCACAGGCGACTATTTGAGTCCATAAAAGAGCAAATGGTGTAAAGCTTTCAGTGTGTGTTGGCAGCCTTTCTATAATCCAGAAAATGTGAGGTGCAACTGCATGAGTTAACTGTGTGTCAGGTTTGCTGTAGGAAGGATTGGTCCGGTGGAGCGGACTGACAAGCTGAGGATTGAACAGTAACTGAGTGTGTGCGTGCATTTGTGTGTTAATTCCTGGCCAGCTTTCCAGTGGCTCGCTGTCACTTCCAGTTACTCGTGATTCCTTTAGATTTCTCCCAACTGTGGTGATGGGTCTTTAATAGAAAGCTGTTCTCTCCTCCCCAAGGGAGACACAGAGAAAGAGAGAGCAAGGGAGAGTGAGGAGGAGTGGCACGCTAGCAGGTCTTTATGTCCAGCTAGATCGTTGTGGTTGCCTCTACAGAGAACACTTTCACGGACGTTTTTTTTCCATTGAGCAGACAGAAGGAGTAAACAATGAGGGACTAAGGAAATTTACATTGGAGGTTTACATTCACTAAAAACAGGTGAGGAAGCTACTGGCTTTTAACATATCAAGACTAAAATGTAATAATAGTTGCTTGAAGGCACCTTTACCCCAGATGATGGTATAATAACACTGAGGTATGATCTTTCTGTTTAAATACATTAGGATATAGTCATTCTTGTGTTAACTGTTCATATTTTAGAATAACTGTTTTGGAAATTATCTATAAATGAATGAAGCATATTGAATTGCTGACTCATTTAAATCCTACTTCACCATGTCTGATTAATTGTCTTTTCTGAGAACTGTTTTTTTTATAGCATTTAAATATGGAGGTTATTGCTGAGGTCTAGTTGAATTTGTTGACTTGTTAACAAAAAGTAGATTACTATCAACTTAAGCTAAAAGTAGTATGGGCTATTTGTTTATATATTCTGCTGAATATTAAAACTAGTGTAATTCAGTTTTAAGTAATGGAAAAAAGTTGCCCGTTCTATTTTTGTTGCTACAAATGAATGTGTTCTGCCTCTTATCCAAGCACTGCAGCAGGGTTTCAGTCATTTTTGTCTTCACCTCATGAACAAACTCAAAGCATTCTCCTTGAGTGCAGACTTCATTTTAGGAAAATGCAAAAATTCACATGTTGCTAAAGGAGGTGAATAAAGAGGGCGGCGAGGTTCTACTATGTGTTTCTCAGTCAGCAATGGTCCAACTGAGAATGTGCTAGCATGCTGTCCTTATGAAGGCTGAAATCCCTCTCCCGCGGCCCTTTCTTCCAAACCTGTCTTTGTAAAAGTCTGAGCAGCTTGTTTGAGAAAAAAAACTTCTTAAACTGGAAAAACAATTTGAACATTTGTCACTGATATTAAATTATGACACTTATTGTTAAATAACTCAACTGTTTTTTTTGTTTTTTTTAAAAAGTCAAAAGTTCAGTTGTAGCATAGCTGGTCTTTTTTGTCATCACCTTCATATCCAAGCTCCAACCAGGTGTTACCAAAGCAGCAGTACCCTCAAGAGATAAACAATTTTAAAAAGCTTATGCAACTTAGAGGTTCACCAAACCATAATGACTTCACGTTATTGTACAGCATGCTGCAAGTCAGCATTGTTATCTGGCTGATTCGATGAAATATTTAACACTGAAATGCCACCCAACCCCTGTTCTCTTCTTCAGAGTATCTCTCTCACCCTGTTTGTGTCTCCCTCACTACCATCTTTCTACCTGGTTTCACTCGCCTGCTCTCTTCTTTTGTCTGCAGGCACAAAATCTTTCAACATGATGTCCCCCACTGGTGACAACTCAGAGCTGCTGGCAGAGATCAAAGCAGGAAAGAGCCTTAAGCCCACACCGCACAGTAAAGGCTATACCACTGTGTTTTCCAACAGTGGACCCACAGGCAACAATGTAGGTCCATTGTTTCCCTCCATTATAAATTTATGTAATGGGTAGCAACCAATAAAGATACACAGATTGAGTCAAATTAGCTACAGTTTTTAAAACTTACTCTTACATTTTAAACCGCTATATTTTAATTCAAGTACCAATGTGTGCAAATGTATACTGGATGGAGCAACAACACACTCAACATAAGTATTTGATGTTGGTCAACTAATTCTTCTGCAAAGCATCATAGCAACCAGAGCTTAACTTGATAACATGATCTACTCCAAGACCAAAAATCCCGAAGGTAAAATCTGTATGACTATGATGGACATTGCCTTCGGGGTTTATAATCTCTAAAACTACAATGACTATTTTAAGTTTTGTGACTATGTTTCTCATTAATCTGTGTCTTTTTTTTCCTCAAGGGGACCACCACATCCCCAGAGACTCGATCATCTACCCCACCAGCCAAAACATCATCCCCACCACGATCCAGTACACCTGTCACCTCCCCACCTGCCACTCCGAGCCCCAGCCCAAGTCCCACTGGCTCCAGAACCATGTCAACCTCTGCAAGCTACGAGCAACTGTCCTCCAACTCTGCAGTCAATGGGAACGGTGGTGGTGGCAAAGCACAAGCTGAGTCCGGAAGGAAGACAAGTCTTGCAGATGTTGAGGCACTAGTCCCCATTCATGATGAGCAGGGTAAAGCCATCCCTGAATGGAAGAGGCAGGTTATGGTGCGAAAGCTTCAGGCCAAGATGCAAGAGGAGGAAGAACACAAACGCAAGGTAGGCATGATGTTTCAAGCCTTCAAAAGTCAGAAAGCATTGCTATCTTAGCTATCCCATTTGTGCTATTTTAAATTTAAAATGTGCTGAAATCTTGATTATTTATTAATATTTATATTATATTTATATTATATATTTTCAATTAGATATGTTTATATTTTTTATATATATATATATATATATATATATATATATATATATATATATATATATATATATATATATATGTATATGTGTATATATATATATATATATATATGTATATATATATATATATATATGTATATATATATATATGTATATATATATATGTATATATATATATATATATATATATATATATATATATATATATATATATATATATATATATATATATATATATATATATATATTGAATAATAATCACAAAGGGGATGGCAAGTGTTTTGATGTGAGATTGAATCTTTGTGAATTTGAGTTTGAGGTTTTATAAAAAGCTTTGCAGTGTGGCTGTGCATGAAAAAGGTTGCTTGAACAGGGAATTTTCAACATTCATTCAGTCATGGTACATGTATCTATAGCATCTATGCATTTTTGATAGCTGTAAGAGAATGCTTGTTTTAGAGACTTCAGCTTCTCAGCCCTTTTGTAGTTTATGTCTAATATGCACATCTTCAGAATAAACGACTTGGTCATAGTTATGCACAGGAGTTTCAGTCAACATATGCTGTTTTGCCAAATGTAATTTTTGGGGGGTTTGAATTACGGCAATGTCACCTATATCTTAGTTTCCTTCTGTGTGTTAATATTATGAATATTTGGACAAGGTGTTTAGTCAGTAATTTATACTGGAGTATTGTTAACCAGAATGTGTACTTTAATGGAAAGAAGACTGCAGTAATATGCAGTTTAATTAATTAATTAAATCTTACTCATTAATAATTTATTACTAACAAAGCGTGAAATCATATCCTGTTAATGGTCCAGGATCTAAACATTTTGTTTTCAGTAAAGCTGTTATTAGATTTTATGTTGGATGCTGATGCATCATTAATACATCTTATAGTCTATAATGCCAAAACATTTGGACTAAGACATGAGGTGTTACAGTGTTTGAATTTCTCTTAAAAACAATAAAAAGGTAGGTAATTGGTAAGCAGCATGATGCATAGCTAGCAAATGGTCCTCATTTATTTGCTAAATATTTCTAAAATTGATTCATCTTTAGTAGACATCCCTCTGCATGCTTCTTCCTTTACACTAATTAACTTCATGATCTGGTGTTTTGGAGTGGATTGAGTTGAATACTTGGATGTAACTACCATCACAGCAGTAACACACTTGACCATATTATTCATAGTGTGGGCTGGTGTTTCACGATGGAAGTTTGTGCTTCCAAGTTCTTACATGCAGATTCAGTGGTGTGATGCTGGGCCCATTCACACTACAGCTCAATGAGTGATAATAACAAAAACACATAAAAAAGACATAATAAGAAACATTTGTATAGCATTTTAACAGATTTGAGGTACAGCAAATAAAATGTGAGTGCAGTGTCATAAATCAAAGAATATCACAATTAAATTGTCGTTTGTTGTTTTGTGTTTCCAATGGGAATGGTTTGTAAGCAGATCACACCATATCTCTTTATCAGGAAAATCAATAGTATTGTAGTATTGACAGTTTTACCGCTGTAGCATGTCCAGCACTCTCAATACTGTATCTCCCCTTTGTTGGGTAAAGACTGAAGTGTCTTTTTTGCACTGGTGCCAGGACCTAAGGTGATTTAACATTGTTACACTGTATTGCAGTGTTACCTCATAGCTAGGTCACACAGCATGCAGTAAGGTAAAAAAGAAAATACACTATTGAGTAAATATAAAATCTGATTTTTCAGTGATTGTGTAGTGTTTTCTTTAAACTACAAAGCACAAGCACTGATGCATAAAAAAGCAATAAATTAATGTAATTAAAAAGTCTGAAGAGTCAAGTGTCTAAATACAAATACAAGCATGCTGGGACACTTAAATCAATACTCTGTTTGTACTGACATTGATCTGTTCAGCATATAATTTGGCAGTTAATTAAGAAAGGACAAAGGATTCTCTGTTCTCTTTGATTCTAAATTACAGTAGAGAGTTTAGTGCCTGTGATAAGGCTGTGCCATTGCACCACTAAATCCATGTAAATCCTGTGTGTTAGGATGGATTTGTGTACACACCAAGAGCTTCGTGCTGAAGGAATCCCTCCCTCCTTCCCTTTTTTCTTGTCTTGCTGGTCTCCTTTGACCTCTCATTTAGTTTGCGTCAAGTGGGCACTACCAGCCTCAAGAATGGCACTACTCCCACGTCCACAATGCCATTTTGGGCCCATTTGGAGAACTGATGACCGAAGCTGACCTAAACCGAATTGAGAAGCAAATTGAGAACCTGCAGGTCATGCATAAGGTATCAGAAGTGGAGAAGGAACTGGAGGAACTTGAGCGAGAGCTTCACCAGCTCTTACCAGTTTCTGCTGCTCTCAATCAAGGGCACTTCTCAGTTAATCCAAAGCAGGTACATGGGCAAGCTGAGGATCTTCCAGCCTGGTGCAGCAAGATCTCTACCCTGCTCAAAAGTATGGCAATTCTTCTTGCCACCCTGGGAGGCAAAGAGATTGACGTTTTGGATCTCATATTTCCTGGATATTCTCAAGAAGAGGAAAGGAATATGATCACAGACCAGTCTCAACCTGCATCAGTTTCCACTGGATTTATTGGACGTTCTCAGTCCTTCTCAACCAGAGAGGAGGTGGAAAAGGAAATAAAGCAGTGGGGAGTTTCAGTGAAGAACCTTAAGGCCAATTATGAAATTCAGAATCAATCACAGTCTCCAGATAATCAGGCAAACAGGCTTTACAAACGCAAAAGATCACTCCCTGTAATAAGTGAGTCTAACTGTTGTCCAGAGATAGCTGGTGGGGAGGATGCTCCTTGCACCACTTCTACAAACCTTGACTTTAATACCAATGGACATTTTCATTCAGAAAATGGGGCTGTTTCACCACCCATTGAAGAACCTGTCATTCTTGCATCTCATGCTCCTCAGACATATGTTCCCTCTGAGGTAATGGCTCAAACAAACATGGAGCAGTTCAACCAGGTTCTTTCTTCAGACCCCATTTTAAATAATGACCAACTAACAAGAAGCCTGGAGGTACAGACAGATCTAAGCTATGTCCAGGAATGCATTGAAATGAGGAAAGAGAGAATTGTCTTTCTGTTCCTTGAACATTGGCGAAAGTATACCATCTCAGAATGTTATAGGACTAAATATATAGGCAGGAGAGAAAATCACTTAGATGTGAGCTATGAGGACTACAGTCAATTTAAAGCTCAAGTTGGTGGGGAGATACAGAACGAAGATGACAAACTCCTCCTATTCATGAAGTCAAAGCAGGTAGTGGGGAATCTGATTGGCCACTGGAGGACAATCATGAGCCAAGTGCCTACACGCCAGATCCGCAGGCTTAGTCGTGCCCAGATGATCTATTGGCCAGAGCACTTCTTACCACACATGAACGGGTCACCTGTAAGCTATGAAAGCCTAACCCTTGACCTCTTCATGCTTGGATACTTCCAGTTATTGGAAATGAACATGTCTCGTAATGAGCGTAAATTCCGCCACCTTTTGTGCTATGAGATGTTTGATCGTCTTGGCAGCCATAAATGGGAGGTTATAAGACAGTTTCACAAAGAAGTCATGGAGGAAATTGAGAGGGGGAAACGGGATTGGACAGATGGCTTTGAGGACATAAAACTAAAGTATTTTGGAGACTCAGATGATGGAGGAGGTGTGATGACAGCTTCTCTACGTTCTATGTCTCCGGACATACCCATTATGCCAATGCCAGAATCACTCCCACCCCCACCTCATCCTCCTCCTCCTCCTCCTCCTCCTACTCATGATGTACCTCCACCTACAAATGCACCTTCATCTGCATCACAACCTTCCCCACCGTCTTCCCAGTTGGATGTTTCTCCATCAACATCCACTGAAAAGAATGGCATATCTGATAATGGCCAGTGTGTGGAGCTGAGAGCTTTGAAGGATTCATTGGAGGACAGTTCTCAAGAGAATGTAAAATCCAGTGATCAGATGCCATCAAACAAATCTGTGGTTCCTAATGGGACGGTGTCAGAGTCAGACCTCATGGAAAGCTCGACTACTGAAAATGTGCAACAACTTCACATGCTGCAGGACACAACAGGAAGTTCAGGATCAGGTCCAATGGAAGATGTCCCACCTGTTACTGTTAAAATAATTGAAGAACCTCTTGTTGATAAAACCCCACTGAGTGATGAGCCCACTGAGGACTCTATTAAAGTCATTTATGAGCTAAAAGTGTTTAGCAACCAGGAAATCATTAGATATATTGATCGAAGCTTTGCTTTTTGGAAAGAAAAAGAAGCAGAGCTTTTCAATATCTAATAGCAATGTGGGCGAAAAGTTCACTAAGCTCAGAACCAAAGAGGAAATGCATCAAATGCAAGGTTTGAGTGGGCAGGCTGCACAGAGGAACATCGTAAAGGACAAACCATGGCACTGTAAAGGGCTTCCATTTAGTTGTACTGCGAATTCCTTTCCAATAATATTTCAAAAGACATTCATTTGAAACTCCCATTTTATTTGAACTGTTGAACCATGAGTTTTGCAAATGAAGCATGATTGATTGCCATTATACTTTGCTTTTAGGAAAAGAAATATTTAAAAGGATAAGATTTGCCATAAAAAGTCATGTAATTTGATTGTTTAAATTATCTTTTTATTGTGCGAAGTTAGGAAATCAAGGGTAGATACTTAAGAGTGTATTTTTTGTTTAGATAGTCAAGGTGATAACAATTAAACTTTAGTTTCACTTTTATACCCATATGCACATTCCCTCTGTCACCCATGCACAGTTTTACTTCACATTTTATATCCTTTTTTCAGGTTTTAGTTGATTCAAATAACAATTAAATGTCTCACTTATACTTAATTTCTGATAGTAGCGTCCTATAGCTGAGCCGATTCTAGCCTTGTTCATTGGTTGAGTAGATGTTAATTAAAACTCTGACTGTGTTTGATGTGATGTTTTCATATCAGGAACAGTCTGTGCAACTATGATCTACTTGTCAGAGTAATCCAAGACATCATGTCATTGAATAAATAATGAATGGTAGAGTTTTACTTGCGCTACTACTCAATGGACACAATGGAACACTCATTAGATGCTTTTGGCATTGTCAGTTTGTAAATTACAATGTAATCAGCAGATAGCACATCAAATGAAAAATCTTCAGCGCAAACTAATATCCTGAAAGATGCATCAAAAGGGCTTCCCCTCACAAATGTCAGACTAACCGGTGCTTATGTTTGTGAGTAAGCCATGAGGTGATGAGTCGAGAAGGAAAGTTTTGTATCAAGGCATTTGATTATCACATCAGATCATGTTAATTCCACTACATCTGTGAAATAGCATAGTGGTTCAGATCATGGATATTGATTATATTATTGAAGAATTTCATATAATCATTTTGCTTCACATGTCTATGCCTTGTCTGTGCTATGACATGCTATCATGTACTTGTGCTCATGTTTAGACATTTACAGTGGAAAGTTGGATACAGCATAATCTTTGGTTCTTATTATTTAGCATTTCTGTGCTCATTGTTGCTTGAACTCATACAAAGAAACCAGAAGGGTTAGAAAGGTTGAAGACCATTAAGTGGCCTTTGTTTTTAAAACTGTAAAAAGAGCATTTTGTTTATATTTGTGCCTCTAAAAATTGGTCACAAAAATTTGTGTGGTCAATACACTGTAGAACTTTAAAAGGATTAATTTATTTCTCCAAGTATAAGAATATTTCATGTCAAAGTTATAAATGAACAAAACATGCATCAGTTTCTAAATATCCCATTTAGTTCATTTTTTTGTTACTTGTGTTTTATTTGTGTATACTCAATGATTTCCTCAGTTTTCTATCATTTCAATTGTATTGCATTATTACTTGGTTTCTACATGGCAATCAAAAATAAAGTTTGTTGGTATTTTTGTGCTTATAGGATTTCTGCTGTTTTTCCCATAGATAAGAAGTAGTTCTATTGATTTAACCTTTTCATAAAGTGCAGAAATTAAGCCAAAGGAAATATGTGTAAAAAAAAAAAAAAAAGCTCATAGTGTCATGACTTTGAGGACAAATATCCATCCCAATATATGTACAAATGAATAAGCTGTTATAAAACACCTGTCTTGAATGTGAAATCCTCCACTGCAGTACTTGTGGTTCTGAAGAAGCATACGATTCTCATGGTGTCTGTTCTGTGGCATCAAGATTACCTACAAGTAACCCTCTTAGTACCACCCGCTGTCATGCTATCCGTGGCTTACAGATGCCATAAGGAGGTTACAGTGAATCTTCGTCACCTCACAGCTCAAATGGGAGGCAGTCAGCTGGTAAACTAAAACCCATTTACTGAATAGATTCCCACTCGTGTGATGTATTTTTGTCTGATCTAAAGATTATAAACAACACTGTAAAGATTGTGCAGAAATGTTCATGTCTGTATTGCCATAAAATGTTTTTGGAGTAGCTTGCACAACTGAATTAGCTAAACACAGGACATAAAAATGGTTATTCACAGAATAATTTAGAAATTTACATTGCTTTATGTTTATTTTATAGAAAATTAGTAAGTATAAGAAAAGCGCAGTTTGTAAGGCCTTACAGTAAGTAATCCAAAACTGAAGCAAGGTTTCAGAAACACTTTATGATAAACTTTTTCTTTGTATTTTTGATGATAACAAAGGCTGGGTTATGCAATGCACCAGTTGGACCCAGGCTCTCATGGCTTCATTAAACTAACTGTTGCAACAAACCTGAAAAATGTGATACCAAAACCAATACTTAGAATCTGTTAGATTCAAAATGGATCGAGTAGAGTTGATATATATGCTTCATTTGTCACATTTATAATTTAAATCTGAAGTTCAGGTGATGATTTTATAAATCAATCTCTCCAATGTTGTCTTTACTTGTCAGTTGTTTGGAGTGAGTTTGTTTTTCAAAGCAACAAACCTGTGTCTGTATTACTTTGCAGAAATTTAAGATTAAATGATAATCTTATGCCTTTCTATTTCATAAGAGGACTAGATGTTTGAGTTTCTGCTCTGTTGCTTTGTGAGGAATGTAATTCATCTTAGTCAGATAACGCAAGTCATACATTAATACTGCCAAGGTTGGAATTTAATGAATGGTTAAACATAAGTAACCATGCCTTTGTTATCACTAAATAACAAAGGCACTGTAACTCTGGGATGCATTCTTACTGCAGTCAGGATGACATCCATTTCTGATCATGGACTGAACACTGCCAAATTACATTGTGTAAATATAATGTCTGTCAAGAAATTTCTGCATGCTTTTTTTTTCATGGCCTGAAATTCCCAGGGGAATCATTAAAATTTAATTGGGCAGATAACCTTACCAGGACTCATGTTAGCTAGGGGAAGTGAAATCCTTCAATAAAAGGAATGCAAAAGAGTAATGGATCTCAAGCAAGGATGAGAAATCCAAGATGGCTGCCCATTTTCTCTGCTCCTGCTCCACCTCCAATTACAGACTGAAAGAGAAAAAAAGGATCCAGTTACAGTACGTGCACACTGAAAACATCCTGTAAAACGCTGCTCTGCTCTTTCAAAAGCATTTAGTTTGTTTCAGTACAAAACAGCAAATGAATACATATTGTAAACTATGTTTGCTTTTGTAATTTAATACATCAGTTTAAACAGTGTATTGTATTAACTCCAAAGTCTCTTTGTTTCTCTTTAGAGGTTAACTGTAAAAAAAATTTACATTTGAGAACATGTTTGACCAAAAATGTTTGGGTGGGAGGGCTTCAGGTCTATTTAAAAACTGTTCACTAACCAGTGTGGGCCTCCATCTCTGTCTTTTCTTTGGAACACTTTATGTTCTTACAGGCTGAAGAAGAGTCAGCACGCTTAGCATCAATGCCAGCATGGAGGAGAGACATGATGAAAAAGAAAATGGATGAGGAGAGGTGAGTAACAGTTTGGTGCTGCTTTGTTGCCTTGTATCATATTTCTTTATCCCCTAAAACCAGGGGGTGCAGACTCTATAGGTATAGTTTACAACTAATCTGGTAAATTTTCTGCAAAACATGACTATGTTTTGTAACTTTTGCTCTAAAGTTTCCTCGAACTTAGACCGTGATTCAGTTTACTGGTGAGACGGGTCTGGTTTATAATACCAGCTGTTGTTCTCTCTGAGCTGATGCTGAATGTAACTTTCAGTGCAAAGACATCAGATTTGTACTACCGGCCACCTAAATTAACATGTGGAAAAAGTCTGTATGATTGTATGTTTCTGTGTGTTTTGATTAATCAGTGTGTCTATTTGCAGCAGGTGTTCTGATACACTATACTGCTAAATAAATGTTAGAAAACATTATCTGAACCGTCACACCAGCAGAAAGTTCTAGTTCCAGTAGTCCATGTAGTATGGATCTATAGACGCAAAACAGATATTGTGTATTAGGGATCTCTCCACTGGATAACACCCTTTAGCTCTGGTATAATATCAGTTTTAACATAGCAAGATGTTGTCTTGCACGGTTTTGTTGTACTGATTTTTCTTAAAAGTTCAATGTACTAATAGCAAGAATAATCAATGCTAATATCTCTTCCCATTTACCAAAACCACCTGATTTGCTAAAATAATTCACTGCAGAACACAAAAGATTTTCTGTTCCTGAAAGTAGTGCAGCCAATATTGTTTCTGCGTTGGCTTTTTGTATTTGCACACATACTTTGGACTGGGTGAGCGCAAACTGCATACAAGATCTCAATGGTTTTCACCTTCCTTGTTTTGTCATTGATATTTTCCCTTACTTCCTTTCTTTTCTTGTAGCCAGCCTCGTACTTTCCACCACCCTTCCACCCCCATCTCTTTGTTTCTCCTTCTACATGTCACAAGTAAATTTGACTCCTTATTTAGCATCCCTTTGTTCAGGCAATAGCTGGTAAATGTCGCCGAATGCTTTAAAGTACACACACTGCCAGTGGATGATTGAGGTGTTATAGAGTAGTTTTTTGGGGAAATATAGTGATAGCACTGTCAGAAAAAGAATGAAAAAGATTTGTTTCACTCATCTGCCAAGCTGACCAGTGAGTTTCCATTTATATCCACCAAAGTCAATGTTAAACCCCTACGTGGTGGGTTGGCAGGTGTAAATTTAGGGCTCTCCCTGAAAGTTTGGGTCTGTTAAAATCAACACAGAAATTTTTGGAAACCAACTTCATCAGCATGTTTGACTGAAAGGCATTCATTAATGCTCTAGCTTGTTGCCGTTTGAGATATTTACACTTTTTTTTCTTGTGCTTTCCACTTCCTGATGTGACAGGGAACAAAAAAGGTAAGATTATTTATCAATGATATTTATAGCCTGCTAAATATATTGGAAAATGACTAAAGGAAGAAAATAGATCAAGTCTTTTCTTTTCACTGGAGACAATGATTAACAAACTGTTTGCAGAATGGATGGCATCTCTATCAGATCATTTTCTGGGATTAGCACAACTGATTCAGCCACCTTATAAGATCAAGACACTGTCTGAGTCTGTTTTTGCTGTTATTGAAATGATTCACATAGCTGAATTTAACTCATTATCTAGATTAACCTCATGGTAGCACTGGATCATCAACCTAAAGGTGTGTTTTCCTTTTCTATTCAACCATCATTATTGCTTTATTTATTTTACCTGAAGTCAGTAAACCAATAGGATTTACAAATTTTACAGGCTAGCTATTATACACAACACAAATTGAAAGTAGTTTATAAAATTACGTTTTGCACTTCAAAATATTGTAACAACATGTTCACTGATAAAAGGATTGTCATTATTTGTAAAACTTATTTAATCAGTCATTTCCTGAAAGAACGGATAATATTTGTCAATGCCATGTTGGATTTGAAGATTGTAAGTAAAACAAAAAAATAGCATGCACCATAGCTATGTGAATACTGCAAAAGAAAACCCATCTAATGAGAAATCTAATTTTACCAGGTTGACACATACTCATCTTTAATTTGGACTTAACACTTATCAGCAAGTTTAAACGGCCTTAGAAAACTTATTGTGCAAAAACCAGAGTTTAAAATGAACATAAACCTGTCAGTTCAATATAAAAAGAAAGAAGTTGAAAAAAAACAGACCAGCACACCCAGAAAATCTGACGAAAGACTGAGTAACTCCAATATGTACAAGCTAAACTAAACTTAAAAGGGCTCAGGCAGTCCATCGCAGCAAAGTTCCAGTAAAACCAAATACAGCCAAAGCCCAACAAATCTGCTTTTAACCACTTTTTCTCCTTTTCAAATAACTAAATGCTTCAGAAATGATATTATCACAATTTGGATGATGCAGAATGACAAGAAAACACCAGCACTTAATGTCATGGCTGAATGGATGGAAATCAAACCTTTTTTCTAAAATATCTCTAAGTCTGAAACCAAGATGTCAGATGTACTAATAAAGAAAGTAAAACTTAATAATCAAACTAGAAAACTAACTGTCAAGTTAAAACTTAACAAATATATTATGAAGGATATTTTTATTTGCTCATTTGTTCCTTTCTTTTTTTTAACCTTATGCTTGTGGAATCATATAGAAAAGCCGAACAGCAGGCCAAACAGGCGAAGGAGATAGAGGAGAAGACGGAGCTGGAGCGACTACGGACCATGGGCTATGATGAAACCAAACTGGCCCCCTGGCAGCGACAGATAATTCTGAAGAAAGGTGACATAGCCAAAAAGTGAACTGGATCCTCTCCCCATCCACTGCCTCGCAGTGTTCCTCACCCTCATCCATTTAACCCGATGCTCTCTCTTCCTCATCCTCTAACCCACACTGTACAACAGAGAGCGGGTAAAGGCTCATCTCCCTTGAACTCTGTAGTATCCCTCCTCGGCTTCCAGTAACACAGGCCCATGCTGTGCTTGCTGCTGTCCACTCAGGCTTTGAGGCTCAGCTTTGGTGAAATAGCAGAATGATCCTCCATCCCCCATAAAAAGTCTCCTGGTCTTGGTCTTTCAGCACAAACATTCTGGCTTGCACTGACTCTGCAAAAGCATTTGTTATAAATGCACATCCTGAACCGAATTAAGATCACATGTAGTTTCTTACTACTTTCCTGCAAATCACTAGAAGATAATTCATTCACCAGATTTGATAGGCTTGTGATAGATTTGAAGAAGCTGCTGGGAGTTTATTGTTCTTAAATTATCTCTCTATTAACTCCACTCGCCATTATGTACCAAAAGCAAAGTAGCTCCAACAGTAAAAATGTACTCAGCAAAGGCTTGTTATGCCATGAAGCAGCTAATACATTCTGAATGTTCATAGTGTCACTTCTTTACCTTGTGTTAGTCATGACATTTTTGTATCAAGCTCATAGGAGCGTTTTGTAGACCCCATTTTATTGCCAGCTGATCTTTTAGTAAACCAATCTTAACAAAGCTCAAACTGATCAATTTTCTTTAGTTAGGCTCATTTAATTTGTCTGTTCTTACTGAAATATTGATAAATGTAATATTTTTGAAGATGAAAAGACTATGTAGATATATGAATTGAATTTTGTTCATATTCACTGAAAAGAAGTTCTGAAATTTCAATTTTACGGCTCAAAATGTGAGTTGAGGGTTAAGCTAGTGTTAAACTAAAATCTGTGCATACGTTGAGTGCTGCACATGTTTTGGTGAAA
>NC_136622.1:18270280-18300280 GCF_933228915.1 Telmatherina bonti | reverse complement strand
CGGTTACATTTAATAAATGATTTTCGTCTATAATCAGCTTCGGGAGCAGCTGGCCTCTCTCTCTCTGAATATCCCTACTTTCAGAGCAGCTTTGGAAGATTTGCAATCGCTAAATAGTTATCAGCCTGTTGATGCAGATTTAGACATTTACTTTAGGAATCATAATAAGATATGCAAATTAACTACATTCATGCATGAACTTTGACCCATCTGCTCAAAATGTGCAATAAACTCCACTTTCCTGATGCCGAAATTAATACTTAACACTAACACTAGGTAAATCTGTGTTTGTTGAGTTATTTCTCCTGTTTAAAAGTAGCAGCTGGTGTTGTATTACACATCACTGGTAAGCTAAATTGATCACCTTTACAACAAGGTATAAGTTTTAAGGTTAGCGCATCTACAAAATGAACAAAATCTCTGCGACATTCTCTTGTTGGTACTCAGCTTATTATTGATCAGCTTGAGTGATCCAAGCAGCTACTTCTGAATGCCATTTTTTTTCTTTTGAAATTTAAAACCTAAATTTATAATTTTTTCATCATTATGTCTTAATTGGGGGATTAATAACACATTCTAAGTCAAGACAAACATAAAACTTTTTTTTTTACTGCTTCGCCCAGGTTTTGAAAAGTAAAAGTTAAAAGCAAAGCAAAAATGCAAGAGCAGAGACGTTTTGATGAAAGTGACAAACAGATCCAGGGCCTTACTGGTACACAACTTATGTAAAAGGTGTCGGATCTGGGGGCAGGCTGTAAAAGACACTGTTTTCTCTTTCTCTAAGTAAACAAGTAAGGCACAAAGATATTTAAAATACGCAAAAACAGGAAAATATACATCATTTGACACTTTCAGAGTTGCTCTCATCCATAAATGTGAAAAAAACCTACTACTGCTAATGTAAATCAGCTGTTTGTTTGAAAGGGACTCAGCTGGTAAGGCCAGTCTCCTGCCCTTTGAGTCTCGGTACATTTGGAGGACAGGACAGGGCCTACAGAACTTCTCAGCTCCGGGGCCCAACAGTAGGTAAAGGCGGCCCCGTCTGCAGGTGGATAGAAGGGCAGATAAAAATATGGAAGGACTAAAAGGGATGACTTTACTAAGAAAACCACTTACTTAGAGTCGGTCCAAGTTGTGGCCGTACTCATCTAAGATTGTGGTTCCGTTGTGCATCACACCATTCCCTGTCATCATCCAAGTCTCTAGAAAACATCCCACAATTATCAAGCATTCTCATAGAGAAAAACACCACAGTGTACAAATTCCTTCTATATCTTACCTGAGCGCAAGTTTGTCTTGGTAGAGGGCAGCTACAGGAAGGCAGGGTTGTGCGTTGTGACACCAATTTCAATTGAACTAGTCCACTTGTCGACCATCTTGTCGATGAAAACCTCGAAACCTAGAAAACCTAGAAAACCTCGTTGGAGCTGCTCAGTCAGGACCACACAGTGGTTAAAATCATCAGTCGTACTGTGAAAAATAAATGCGTTTAAAATGCTGTAAAAATTGAGAGCAGAGAATTGCAACACATGATTATTATTTAAAAGTCAAGATTTAAAAGGTTTCAACAAGGTTTAAAAGATTATCCAGTAGACACAATGACTTACTGTGGCCGCAGTGGCGTCCTGCCATGGCAGATGATGGCAGCTTTCTGGCCACAGTTGGGGTGAGTCTGAGTCTGGAGCTTGCCAGAGAGCAGGCCGAGGTCGACCGACATCTGGGGACAGAACCCTCATGATTTTGGGGACATTTACATTTTATTGTGACCTGTCCTAGAATAAAGTAAGAAGCGAGCATTAATTGATTCCTCAAAACGACCACCAGATGGAGGCAAAGAGCCATTTTTTTTATTTACAGGCGACACGACAAACAAAAAGATTTCTTTGAAAGCAAAAGTTTAAAAAAATATATGAATTACAGTCACATTTTGTCGTGTATTTTGCAATAGTTGTAGAACAGAAAGAAACTTAAACGTTATTCCCATAAAGGTAATTTTCCTAAGTGAAACAGGTCGTACTATCAATATCTACGCTCGCCACATTTCAGCTACACCTTGAAGACGGATGTTACATGTTTATCGTCGTGAAGTGGCTTCCCGTGGGTCTGATTTGCTATTAACTGTCACTTATCAGCACACTGATTGGTGCTCACCTGTTGTGACGTAAGCAACCCAGTTTAATGGGCGCCCCGCAAGCAGAGGAGGAAGTGCGAGACAAAAATGTGACAGAGTGCTGCAGAGGAGAACCGCCGCTGCGGCCGCACCTTTTCACCCGTAAGACCGCAACTGGAGCACAACAGACGGACTAACCCGCAGGTCGACACGGCTGGTGTTGAAACTCGGAGTTTAAACTGCGTGTCAGCTGGCAGGTATGAACCATGGGAATGTGAGGCAGACATTTTTCTCCCTCCCTAATCCGTCTTTAAGGTCGCAGTTATTGTAAACTTAGGACTCCGATCAGGCGGAAAAGAAAGTCAAATCCAACCAGTTGTTTATTTACAGCGAGGTTAGAACAGAATCAAAACTGAGCTCAAAGCTAATCTCATGCTCTCTGTTATGAATGTCATTTTAATCCCATGAGAACGTGTTTAGAGTCGGGATGTAGTCATAATAATGTGTAATATGTCAGCTTTTCACACAGCAAACCCAGTGCAATTATCAAAAACACTGGATTGGTTTAATTGTAGTTTCTGTGCTGCAGATTTGCTGTAGCACAGCTATGTTTTTATGTGAGCAAGTGCAGGGTACAAGGGGGAAATGAGTCATGGGTTGAAAGGAGTTTGTGGATCGGCACAACTGGCTTCTCCACTTCACTCAAAGTTTTAACACTGAGAGATCAGAGCTTGGTTGGGATAAGATGGGGGAGCCCCAGAAGTTAGATTGTCAATATTTTCATATTCACATGTTCCCAACATAAGGAACTATGTATTAAATGCTCCCTGAACTTAATACATACATAACGACCATACTTTTCCTTTAATCATCAGTTTCTTCTGAATGTTGTAGGTACTGAAAGAGTTCAGGAGACATAGAGACATTTTCCAAATGGAGACCATGTCCCAAAGCGAATCCGACAGCTGTGAGGCCGACCAGGCTTCCGTAATTCTTGAGAGTAATTTCTCCAAAGAACTCCATATCCACGAGGAAGGTGATAAATGCTGCAAACCAGAATCCCCACAGAAACCCCAGTCTGAAACACAGAAGGATACAGTGGATCGGATTGTTGTGCCTCAGCGGGTGGTCTTGAGCACACAAAGTCCTGCAGCACTGAAGGTTGGCAAGCATCAACTCATCCCAAAGAATTTAGCTGTAAAAAACCGACACCACACGACAGTGGTGACGTTTCCAGTGGGACTAGAGAAATCCAGCAGCAGGAGCCACAGCCGATACTCATCTCAGGGACCAGATGTGTCTTGGGATGACTATGACAGTGATGGAGATGGATTTGCTTTGAGGAGAAACCGCAGGAACAAGTCATACAGAGCAGCAGTGACCAGCATGGACATCGAAGCCATCACAGCAGGACAAACGGCTAACACCACACTGAAATCTGTTGATGAAGACAGGCAAATTAGTCCTGGTCCAGCTCGCGTTCCTCGACGCAAGGTACATGCAATATGGTGGGGGGTGAGGGCAATACTCTGCTGTTATACTTACTGGTCACAGTAAATTAAATAGATTTAACAGATAGTTTCTATGACTGTACTTAAATGTGCATATTTAAAAAGAAAAATAAAATAAACTAATGCTCCCTTCTTTCTCCTCTCTAGGATACACTGTGGAGAAGGAGGAACCAGCGTGGTTCATTCAAAAATGGTATGTTCAGTCATGTGTCACTTAGTCACCTTGGCTAAATTTGGGTACATGACTCCCAATAGTTGGGAAATAATGACATTTCACACATTCAAAATAAGACTTGACTGTTACAGATTTTGTATTCGATGAAAATGTGAAAGTTGGATTTGATATGTGTAAGGAATCATCTTTATGCCACTGCTTGGAAAAGAGCTTGAGGCAATAGACTCAACAGGAAAGAAGAAGCTCTGAACACTTTATGCATGATAAATATGTGTTGAGTACTGGAGTGCTGTAGTCTCAAACACTGACACTTGCTTTATTATTCTTTAGAGTTGCTTGATTTATTTTTCTTTCTTCGTTTAAAAGAGCTTTTTTTTTTTCCTTTAGTCACTATGTGAACTTCAGAGGTGTTGATTAAAGCAGTGCACTGCCTCATGCAGCTCTTGTCAAAACCTACAAAACACGTTCTGCAAAAGCATTTTAATCAATTCTTGAGAAATACGTCCTGCTAAGTTATATCAGATTTTGTCAGCGTGTTTAATATAATGAAAATGAAACCTACCATGTTTCACTCACATTATAGTCTTCTTATAATAATCTTATTAATCTAATTATTTGTGTTGCAACCTAGTGTGTTCACCCCTGTAGTCATGCATGTGGGATTTTGCAGTACAATCTGTGTAAAGTGAAACATAAGGGTTGTTTGTTGATGTTTATGCAATTCTCAGCTACACCATGCCTCTACCAGGAGATGCGTGAGCGTGGGCTTCATTCTACCAACCAGGATGAGATGCTGGATGACTTTGTGGTGGTGGAGCAGTCTCCCAAGGAGGATGAGAACATTGTAGTAAAGAGCTACAAACCAGCACAGCTCACCTGGAGCCAGTTGCCACAGGTAGTCCTTCAAATGCAGACACACACAAAACAAGTGCTCTGTAAGGGGTTAATCTGCACTCAGATTATTTGTTGTTTTAGTTGCTGTATATATGAAAACGTTACATATGTGTAGAAGTATTGCATATTTTTAAGAGTCATTCATTATTTATAATTTGTCTTGCAAAGGTGAAGGACACTGATATTTTAACAACAATTACACCCCAAGAGAGAAAGAGACAAGAGGTAAGTGTGTGTCTATACAGTTCAATATTTAACATTTCCAAAGGGAACTTAAACTGACTGCACACTAAGGTCAGTTATATGATGCTACATGCTGACCCCTCTGTGGATGTTTGTGTGTGTTTACATGGGCTGCATACTCCAGACTCCAGTTCCATGTGCACACAAAGCCTATTTTGTGGAGAGACTGTTTAGGATAGGTGCCTTTCTACAACGCATTTATTTTCATTATAAAGAGAGTATGGCTGCAAGGATACACAGATGGTTATGTTCTCGTTTTAGACTTTTTCCTCTCGTGCAGCCAAAATTAAGTTCAGATTCTCTCGTTACTGCTCCCAATGCATGTGTGATGCATAACAAATCAAACTGATGCAACAAAAATTTTAGCATGAAAAGTCCATATGAAGACATGAATTGGACTGAACCCATACAGACTTGTGTTTCTATTGGGAATTAAAGTTTTACATGTTTATGCAGCAGAGTTTTGTTTACATGAACTTCCCTGTGTTCCTGTCTTTGTTTTGGAAAGAAAACAAGCAACACTACGGTGCTAAATTAAATTTAAAAAATGTAGCACCGTATTCCCATGATTTTTACTATATATTTTATTTCAGTTCAGTTCAATTCAGCTATATCTGGATTGCGCCACTTCACAACAATATCTTCTCAGGGCACTTTACAGACACACCAGATCGAGCCATCTCATAGTAAACAGCCTAGTTAAGGAAAACCAACAGATTGCATTGAATCTTAACTTTGATCCAATCCCCCATCCTGTTTGTTTGTTTTTGCTGTTGAGAGATTAAAGTCAAAATAACAATTTATTTAAAAGGATGAATGTCATATTACTGCTTGAAACCCTTAAAGAGTTAAAATATTTGTCCCAATTATGAGTTAAGCATATAAAAGACAAGATTCACACGATTTCCTAAAACTCAGCCAACTTTTATTTCGATGTTTGTTCATTCTTTTAAACCACACCTCAAATCTGTCACACACCATACCTGCTTTTTAAACCCATCTAAAAAACCAAAGCAAGTCAGAGATAGGGTCATATTATGTTGATACTAATGTGGCCTCACCAGAAGTCTAGGATGTCAATGTTGTGTCAATACCAAAGGTCTACCCTTTGTGCACTCCTGTTGCTGAATAAAGCCACACCCTGCCAGTGTAATCATACATTGGCAATCCCCAGAACAGGTGCTTGACTTGTATTTTTGTACCTTTAGACCCCTAATGGGTCTAGTTTTAGTACTAAAGCTGTGTGCTCCAGATGGGCAACCATGCATAGCAGCCTTCTCTAGATATTAGGCAATAAACTGAAAGTCACTACAAATAACATTTTGTGTGGTGTAGTTGACGAAACCCAGTTCATGCACTTTGGTCTTCTCTGAGCCACTTCACCTTTATTGGCAGAAAGATTGTAGAAGGCGTATCGCCACCACGTGACTCTCGCACAGCTGGAGATGCATGTTCTTGGACAGGAAGACGCAAAGATGCACCAGTTTTCATTTATTGATTTTTAAGATTTTTTTTTTCCCTACTTACCAATATGACGAACTTTGATTGGGTTCATTACATACAGCAAGAAAAAAAAACTGTTTGTTCTAATTTCAAAGTTATAATGCAGAAAAAAATAGAGGAGAATACCAAAGTGGGGTTGACACTATTTTGTTGGACGGAAAAACCCAAAAGAAACCAGTAGAACCACAATGCATGCGTGGGGTTCTTTCCACAACTTTACACTCAGTAATATATGTGGTGTCTTTGACAGGCCATTTTTGAGATTATCACCTCAGAGCATTCATACCTGCACAGCTTGGGCATCCTGGTACGTCACTTCAAGGACAGCGATGCACTCAGGAAAACCATGACGACCACAGAGCACCACCACCTCTTCTCCAACATCTCTGTCATTCACAACGTTAGCCAAGGGTCAGTGCAGTACCTTACTTTTACTCTTTATATTTTGATACATTAATAATTGATTTCATTATCATGGTATTAAAAGTTCATTTTTAAGTGAAGGTATTCCAATTTTTTTCTTTCATACTTTTTCCTTTAAGCGTTTTGCTTGTGCATGTGTGTGAGAAACTGATTAAATAACTGCTTCATGTTAAAAAATAATACTATCAGACAGAAAGAATAACCATAACAGAATCTTGATGAAAGAATTGTTGTATTTTTTTCAGTAGAAGTACATACTGAGTGTTGTCATGGTATGTGGTTTGAATCCCCACTGGAACATGGTGCCGGGGGGAGTAGGTTTGTCTGAAGTTTCAGGTAGAGTATTTGCCCTTTGCATGTCTTTGGTATCCTGTAGCCTCTATTAACATGTTCAAACATGCAAGCCAAACTGGTTCTGCTGCCTTGCTGCTCTGAGTGGTATTTCTGGGATTTCAGACGATATTTTTGAGAACAACCTTTGTGTGTTGCTTTTAACTCCATTATGTGAGACAAGTCTGCTTCTCTTACAGTATCTGTATGAGAGTGAGCTGTTTAGTTTGTTCCTGGGTGGGGCTGTTTTTTAGGTATCAGTTTACTACTTGCTGTTTAAAAAGACAAGGTCGAAACTTGCCCTTTATTGGTGGGCTAAAAATGGAAAGACTATTATGATTTGGCAAGATTTGATTGTTTAGATCTTACAGTGGAAAAGAATGTTACATAAATTCTTTATTTTAAGATATTTGGAGCTTGAAATGATCCATTTGTGTGCTTTCAAGACTTTCTTTCTGTAGTGGAATGGTGGAAAGGTTGACAAATAATTTCTGATAGTTGGAAAAACATGCAAAAACTACTTTAGGTTATCTGCAGCATTATTGTGTAAATAAATTATAATACATTTAAAATATTCTAAATTTAGTGTGAGGATTTCATTGTTATACTTCTCTCTGATGCGACCAGTAATAAAGTAAAAATCCCTGTACACTCATCTTTACTTACATGTTGGAAGTGAACTTGTAACACAGCTTTACTTGTAACTCGCTTTAGCATGGACATCCTGTGTGTATGTTGGTTACATCACCAATTTTTTGGGTTCTCAGGTTCTTTAAGGAACTGGAACAACGTCACAATGAAAATCCAGTAATCCGGGACATCAGCGACATTATTCAGAACCACGCTGCCCACCACTTTAAACCCTACATTGTCTACTGCTCCAATGAAACCTTTCAACAAAGGACGCTTCAGAAGCTGCTGTGAGTGGCAAAACAAATTAAAACAAGCTCTTGTGTGACTCCTGTAACATGGCAGAATGTGCTGAACTTTTCTCTTTTTGTGTCCCTTAGAAACAATAACACGGCATTCAGAGATGCGCTGAAGCAAATCGAAGCGAGTTCTGAGTGCGGAGGCCTCCCCATGCTTTCCTTCCTCATCCTACCGATGCAGAGAGTCACCAGACTACCACTGCTACTGGATGTTAGTTTTAACCCTTACTTTCATCTATTAACAGCTCTCAGAACTGATCACATTTTCACTTCTGCATTCAACAGAAGCGTAAATGTTTATCTAAAAACATATATTTCCAAAATATTTCCTTAATTTACCTGAACATGTCTCTGTGATGTAGATACAGTGGTGTGCACAGATGGGTTCCCTTGGTTCATACTATAACCAGGGTACCCCTGATCATAGTATGAACCAGGGGCACCCTGAACCATGGTCTGGTTATACTATGAACTGAAATGTGAACAAAGCTTTGCATCATCGCCAAAATACATGAATTTGAATATGTCTAAATGTTTGAAGCAATATAACAAACAAGTAAAAGATTTTCAAGTTAAAGTTTGGTTACTGTCAGTTTGGCTTTTGCCATCTTCCATTGTGATTATTTAGTAATATCCACATAAGCAAATATCACAGCAAATAAATGCTGGAATATCCATCTACTCATTCTGTGAAAGGCCCTCTAGCTCCCAACATTTTTAAGTAATCTGCATGTGTTTTATTTTTAATGGTCATGATTATGCCTTTATTTTGGCCTCTTCAGGTAGCTTGCTGTGGGTTGTTTAGGATGATTATCCTACTGTAGAAGCCATATTTTATAGATGATTAAAATTGATATTTTATTAATCTCAATAGGAAAATTAGTTCTCTGCAATGAACATATCCAATTTACACTATGAGTTGTGTGCTGCCATATTTTGGCACCCAGAGAGTGGTTTTCTATTACTCTCTATTACTATTGTTGTGGTCTGCTCAGGAACCATTCAAAATACTTATTTAGCCACTGAAACAGCAAAAATCTTAACCCAACTAAATGATAACAAAATAAACACCAGGTCCTGGGGGTTTGATGGGCTGGGTCCATTCTGGAACGGCACCCCTTTTATGGCGCATGGAGGCCCTGGTTAGCTGTCTCCAGTCAACATCAATGCTTATAACACATAAAGTACAAATAACTAAAGTATAACCACCATGCCCATGTAGACTGGGTGGTCACACCATGTATAAATATTTTTCTTGAAAATCTGCGCTCTTGTTTCTCCAAACAGACATTTATTCAAGACTGAAATGTCATTTTAACTGGAGTTTACAGTACTTGTTACCAAAATTAATAAAGCTTTTTCAGTTGTTGATTTGTAAATATCCGATATGGAGTATTTGTAGTGACGATGCAGTAAAAGTTATATTCTGAAGAATCTTACAGTAATACATCATGTTCTGCATGTGCAGATTAAGTTGAATGACAGCACAGTCTGCCAATCAGAATTTTCCTTCCGTAACTTGACCTCCAGTCTTCATTTTAACTGGAAATCCCAAAGATAGGCAGCTGTTTGGAGAACCCACAAGCTGCTGATTGTTTATATAAGACTTGAGTGGGCGAATCATTATTGTCATTGAGTATTTATGGCTTTGACATTTAAAATGGTCTGGCATATAAGTGATTGTGAACAAGTCATATTTACCTAACATATTAAATTTTTTGGGGATGACCTGAAAAAATATATATTTTCCCTCTAGAATTGTACAAAATAAGTAGAAAATCTGGCTTTACCTTTATACTTTTGCAAACATTGACGTGTTATCTTAAGTCTTGTAGCTCAAAGGATTAGAAAACCACTGCCCTTGAAGAAGTTTGCAGTAATGTATGCAGTAATGTAAACTTTGGCATTGCATACCTGTATTTTGCATTTTGTCTTGCACATTCAGTGTGTGTATTTGTGATTTTTTTTTATCAGAATATATTTTGTTCTACATTTGTAGTAGCCATTTTAATGAAGATGAGATGCCAACAGTTAAAGGTGACTTTTAAAAAAAAAAAAAAAACAAAAAAAAAAAACAACTAATTCCCTCTTTTTGCCTTCAGACAATCTGCCAAAAAACTAAATCCCAGACAGCAGAATACTTTGCTGCTTTGTGGGCACTGCAAGCCATGAGCAAGGTATAGACATTGACAACAACTCAAATTAATGCTTGGAAAACTGTAGTGTGATTGTATAGTTGTAACTGCAACAGTTATCACTTTTGACAGCTGGTCGCTAGCTGCAACGACGGAGCAAGGCGAATGGAGAGGACAGAGCAGATGTACACCATCCAGAAACAGATGGAGTTTGGAAAAATCAAGGTATGAACAGAGCATGTGCAGAGACTCATTCACAAAGTTAACCTACTGTTCACAAGGTTCAATTAGTTTGTTGTAATGTATGAACAAAGAGGAGTATAAATTTACATGGACGAAGCTATGAGCAGATTTTATTTCTGTTACAATAAAGCCAATGTAGTACAGAAAGTACTGCTTAAATATTTTTGCCAACTTTGTGTTGTCACAGCCTTTCCCGCTTGTGTCATCATCACGTTGGTTGAAGAAGCGTGGTGAGCTCGCCATCTCCACCGAGGAGCTCAGCATATGGAAGGCTTTCAGCAACAGAAGCTACTACTTATTTCTCTTTAATGATGTACTCATTGTCACTAAGAAGAAAGGGTGAGTGCACATTCACAGCCTGTTTCTTTATATTGGCTACTTAGGTTAAATAACATTTTAATAAGGATGAAAGCAATAGTAATCTTAAAAAGTGAGCTTATGGCTTTACACACTTTCAAGTGAATTCACTGACTTCATTTTATAATAGTTTGTGAAAACAATCAAATCTATCTTTATTTGTAGAGCACTCATCATGCATAAAATGCCACTTAAAGTGCATCTTTTTCCATTAAATCAACATGACCATAAATTTAGCATTGCCACATATACTGCATAACGTGTTTATATAGACACGCACACGCAACACACACACACGTATATGCCCATGTACATAAAAACAATGTGTCCAATCTCTGTCCTAACAACCCATTATATCATTTATATCAGGAAACCGAAAACACTGGAACATAATATAAAAAAATTAAATAACATAAAATGCTCTAAAATATAAAAGCTAAAATACAATAAAATGCAATTAAATAAGGTATAGAATAAGACTCTAATATACTACTATTCTCTAACATATCCTGTCAAAATTTACAATTCAAAGCGTACTAAGAGCAAACCTGTTCTAACATCAGCTAAAATGAGGGCTGTTGGGGAAAAAAAAAAAGGTGCTTCATGTACCTGACGTTTTTTCAGTAATGTGGTCATTTCTTGGTGACTTATGAATAACATGCATGGAATCTAAAACTAAAAGGAATCCAGCTGCTGGCAGGGAGCATAAGAAGTGGATGGAAAAGGGACAACAAGGAGAGAGGATGGATGTTGTGCGTGCATACTTGAGATTCTTCAATTTTGCATTCAGCTTGTCAGCTCGGCTCGGTACAGCTGCCTGTTTTGAGTTAGGGAGAAAGCAAACAATCTCAGCTCAGAGGAGGGAGTTGCCTACAACACTGCTGTCATTTAGTGGTTACAGAGTGAACATTGTGACCTAGTCCCTGATCATCGGGTGGTAATTTGTAAAACATGCTTGAAAAGCAGATATCTAAAGAATATAATTGAACTTTTTTTTTAAATGTATGTGTGAAGTCGTAGTATTTCTGATAATACTGGGGTCAATGCACATAATAAATTCATGACTGTCCATATGTCCAGTGAAGAGAGCTTTGTGGTGTTGGACTATGCTACTCTGGAGAATGTTGAGGTGGTGTCGGGGGAGGATACAGATGCACAAATGTCTCCATCTACCAAAAACAACTACATCCAACTTTCCTTCAAACTGAAGATGAGCAGGAACAGCGAGGGGAGATCAGAGCAAATCTCCTTGGTGGCTGACTCCAGGTACTGCTGCCCTAAACTCCCATTTAATGTTTTAGATCTCTTATGCTCGTTTAATATACCAAAAATAGGAGTTGACATTTGAAAACACCACTACATACTCATTACGTCTGTCAGTCTGTTGCTGAATCATCAAATACATACAACTACATGGTAGAACTTTTGAACATGTAGTTTTACATGTGACTTGTTCCAACCATACGTTGAAAACTGACCAGTTTGTGTTTGGCGCCCTCTACTGACAAAGTTTAAACTGCAACTTGAGATGTCCCCCAAAGTTGTTTCTTCATTATGTAACCCCTTGACTTTCTTTTGCCAAGGGTGGACCGTGCACGCTGGATAATTGCTCTTACAGAGTACAATCAGGCGGGTGTATTCACTTGCAAAGATGGTAAGTCTGCCTGCATTAATTACATGACGGAATTGTACATTTAAATGTTTTTTCTTTTCAAGGAATTGACAAGATTTCTCTGGGAAGTAATACCAGACAGCTGGTCCCCCCTTTTTTTGGTCCCCAAAATGTCTAAAATCAGATTCCTACATTATGACAAACTAACAAAAGGGCACAAATTGATCATGATCTTTTTTTTTTCATGCATTGTTTTAGGTCTTCCACAGTATGAGGCCACCAAAGCCTACATGCCAAAGGAGCCAGATGAACTTGGCCTGCGACAGGCAGAGCTTGTCATCGTATTGCAAAAAGAGGAAGGTTAGGCCTTCTTGGCACCATCACAAAATAATTACATCTTCCTCAATGATAATTATCTCTTTAGGCAACCGTTTTCCCCAATTGATTTTCAACTTTTTGCTCTTCCTAGCTTGGTGCTATGCAGAGAGAATGAGAGATGGAGAAAAGGGCTGGTTTCCTGCGAACTGTGCCACAGAAATTACCAACCCCACTGCCATGGAGGACAACGTACAACGCATGAAGCGACTGCGCAAAGAGACAAATGTTTGAAAAGACTATCAGTGGTCAAACCATTGTACCATGATTTACCTAAGTGGACGAAATACACACTGGTAGAGTAACACTCCATGTTCAGGTTTGTTCAGCTTGCTGTTGAACACTTAATGAGAAAGTAACCATTATTTTGCTTTTTTAAATCAGCATTGGACAAATTTGACAACAGCCTTAACACATCCCATGTGTCATGATCTAAGAAAATGTAACCATGAGGTTTCATGCTTTTTTTTCTTTTTTTTTATATTGTTCAGAGCGGCCAGAACTATTTTTGTTATATGCTGCACATTTGGAAAAGCAGCGTTCCTGACACACTGGGATCTTTTTATCCAATTTAACATATTTGCTGTTTTGTCAACTTTTATCTTTAGTCAAAGTTAAGGCATAAAAAATTTAGTGCGAACACAGAAGCTGCATGTTTAAATATAAAGAGGTCCTGGATCCACTTTCAACTCCAAGATAAGGGCCTATTGCCAAGTACGGTAGTAGTTATATTTTTAACTTGCATGATAAATGATGAAACTGTGAGTAGATACAGTTTATAAAGCACACATTTGTCTACGTGTAGACAATGTATAAACCTACAATCTGATGCTTTTAAGGCCTGGATACTTGAATCAAATAAAAACCACCACTACAGACACATTTTCTGGTTTCTTGAGTTTTTATTTGAGCTTGCATTTTGTTAAAATGTTTGAATACATAAAAAGTTATTTAAAAATGTCAAACTGACCAGATATCAAATTCAATTTTTATCTTTAAAAACCATTTGGTGTAAAAACTTAGGACAGATTTAGAAAAACATTTGTTGTTTCCCCAAAACATTGTAGCTGTCACATAAAAATAATGGGAAAAAAAACAAGTCTGCATAGATTCTGCAGGCCTTCGGTGGTAATCTGGTCAAACACATGGTGCAAGCTTGTGACGATCGTCAAGTCAAATCTTTATTGCTCAGATCTTGATGTTTCTTGACAGAAAAAAAAACTGCAAAAGATTAAAGGGAAATTAGTCTTTTCATCTGTATGCTGCACAGTCATTCAATATTATAATAATGTGGGGTTTGTTATTTGGCACTCTGCATTGTGACGTACTTATAAATGTGAATCATTACCTGATAACAGAAAAAGGATCTAAAGTTGATGCTCATATGAAAGACGGACTAAAGGGACAGGGCTTCATGGTGCCCGACAAGTTTGCTCTATCAAATGCACCATTACTTCATGCTGTGGAACATCCACTGATGGCTTTCATGTGAGCATCAGCATTTTTCTTTTTTGGATGGGGGCAGTTTAAGCTAGCTCATCACTGAATTTACTCACACATGGGGAGACAGACTTACCCGGACGATGGTAAAAGATGGTAGGTGCCGGTGGGCAGGTTGTTTCCTACTCAGCCCCACCCTGCTGGGCCTCGGGAGCGGACGTTTTCTCTGCAGATGGGTCACCTGTCTTGGCCTCCTTGCTGTCCTGGCCAGGTTTGCCACCAGTCTGTTGGCGTCTGCGGCGGTAGTTGTAGTTACGACGATAGCGCCGCTGGCGGGGCTGTTGATTTTGACCACCTTCGCCGCCTTGGTTCTCCTTGTCCTCCTCACCGTCCCGCACCGGTCTGGGACGGGGTGGACCTCTAGAGTAAATGGGAAAGAAGGAAAAGATGTAACAACTACTTTCTGTATGAAGTGGAAAAAACTCTGCAAAAGACAGACAGACAACACACCGCTGTAAAAATTATGAGAATTGTTGCGAGAAAAAAAAAAAACACTTGTGCAAAATTTGGACTTACAGCTGCAGTTTGAGGTTTGGCTTCAATAAAAGGGAGTTTCTTTGGCCAAACATGTGGCACTTATGTTACACTAATATTAGCTGGTGGCACAAAAACTGATCAAAACAAACCAGCACTCAGCTCTCCCAATTATTGCTGCCCTCCATCAATGAAGCCAACATGCAAACCTTGGTCTGAACCTTGGTCGGAAGCCTCTGTAGTAGTTCTGCCTCGCTGGTTTGTTCCCCTGGTCTGGACCTCCCTGACTCTCGTCACCCTCACCTCCCTGAAAACAAACGGATTAAACAATAAGAGAAAGGTTCTTTTCGTACCAACAGCTGTAATAAAACTAGGGAGATTTAATGTCTTGTAGATGAGTTTCTACAAAGCTGAGTGGATGGGGTCTATTCCATTTGCATCATACTGGCAAGACCCCCGATACACCAATATTTCTTGATCACAACCACGTGAGTGTAAGAGAGGAGAGGATTAAGAGGCAAGTATGACATGATCAAGTACCCTGACTGTCATGGGACAACTGGGTGTCTGCTTCAGGATAGTAGCCCTCTGACAGCATACCTCAGTCATCTCTCCGCGTGGTGCGTTGGTGTACGGGGGCCGGCGGCCGTAGCGTCTACGTACAAAGTATGGCGGGTAGCGCCGTCTTCCAGGGTAAGTGGGTCTGCGCTGTGGTTGTTGCGAGTCTCCTTCAGGGGCGCTGTCTCCCCCTTCTCTGCTGCCTTTGTCACGTCCTCCACTGCCAGGCTCGCCTTCTCCATCACTCGGGTAGTTCTCTGGATAGTCTCCTCCGCGGGGAGGGCCCCTCCTTCGGGGATAACGCCTGTAGCGGTTCCTGTCAGCAGCATACTTACTTCCCTGGACTGCAACGCCCCCTGGGCCGGTGACATTTGCTGCCTCTGCTCCCTATGTACAGAAATATTTCATTTAATTAAATTGACAGCCATGGGAGACAATAGATAATATATATATTTTCTTAAGCTGCTACTAAACAAAATAAATAAAAATATTGAATAAAATCCACACTGACCTTCTCTCCTTCAACGACATCAAACTCCACAGTTTCTCCATCTCCAACACTGCGAAGATATTTCCTCGGGTTGTTCTTTTTTATGGCTGTCTGAAATCATTAGGAAATCGTACATTAAAAATACAATCTGAGAAATTTAAAGAACAAAAAAATAAGACTACTACCAACTTACCTGGTGTACAAAAACGTCCTCTTTTGTATCATTCCTAAACAAAGGAGAATAGTTGTAGGTTCATATCCTGTTGAGCTATACAATGCATCACCACCTCCACAAACAGATTGCAAATAAGCTGGCAAGCTCAAGGATTAATTAAGTAGCACAGTTTCAACAGTATGAGGACCCGCAGAAAAATTAATCTGTTCAGCTCTGTAAGCAAATCATAACCATAATAGGATTGAGAATGTTCTCATGTCCAGACAAATGATACCACTTTATGAAGCAGAAATTGTGACAGGTTCACTTACCTATTGATAAAACCATATCCATTCCTGACGTTGAACCATTTTACTGTACCCAAGACTTTTGTTGCTGAAATAAGATAAACTTTATTAAACAAACTAATAACAAATTCAGCTCAAGTCATTTCAATCCAGCACTGAAAATAAATTTCCTTTTAGGGATTCATTTATGATCACTCATATTTACTGGGAATATGTGAATAGTGTTAAACATAAAATATGACAAACAAAAATGTAATTAAGTAAAACACATGATAAAAACTATCCATGGTCGCCATTATGTATGTTATATTTAACTCCCAACTGTCACTCTTATTATAGATGCTGATGCTTAGGAGTGCCTTGTGCCAGCTGCTCGTGGTGTGAGACATGAACCATAATGAGCAAGAGAAGAACACTACTTAGGCGGATTTATAGATTCAACACATTATGGTTCCAGATTGTTTCGCAGAACTGGGATACAGCAAGTCACACAAACCAGAAAGGACTCTGCTGAGGACGCTTCAAGTATTCTTATGTTGAAACACTACATACCTACTGCCCCATTTTCTGACGCAAAGCTCAGGACGTGAGCTTTCACACGTGGTAAAGTCGCACCCGGATACGTTAGCGAGCAGCAAGCTCCGCTCGCCTATTAGCATTAGATAGCAATGTAGCTGTGGGGATGAGAACCATGTGGTTGGAGTGAAGCCAGCAAGCGGAAATGAACATAACACGCTAGAAAGCATCTCTTGCTTTGGGAATTTAGTGCTTTTTTTCTTTAAAGTGATACTATAACAAGTTGCAGTTTTACTCTTCGTAATTAATAAAGGCCAAGTGGCAACATAAAATCCGCCACCATACGGCGGACATTTTGGGTGGCCCTTTCAGCCATGTAAATAGGTACGGTTAGCCTGCTAGGCTAATGTGGCTTCTGTGGCTATAGAAAAGCAATCGTTAAGTATCTAGGCCACGGGGACATCCTAGAAATTCGACCAAAACTAGACAACCGATGGAATGTATAACCATTGTAGTTGAGGGTCGATTATATACATTATAGTTTGGCCAATTGGACCGGACAAATATTTGTGCTCCGCCTATTTAGGACAAAATAGTCTTAACATGGAATCATATTCTTCCGTACGAACAAAGGGATGGTAAGCAGCTAACGTTTGTAGCCGGTGAAGTTGTCTGTGAGCAATGAGACCGTGTGCTTCAGACTGCCACGCGACTAACAGTTAGTTAAACTTCCAAGCATTCGGGGTCAACCGCTGTATTCTAACGACTAAACTTGTGCATGTAAACATACTAGTCCTGGTAACGGCTTCAACTGGCTCTAACGACCGTCCATGTGACGGTCGGTTGGATTCAAAGGTCTCTAGTGGATATTTGACGTGAGGAGGCCGATGGAGAGAGGAGAGGAGCAGGCTTGAATCCGTGGATTATTTCAATACTCGAAACCATAGCTTTCTAAATTAACAATAAAGCAGGTTAAATTACTGGAAAAAAAAAAAAATTTAAATTCAATGAAGCATACCGAGCAGCGGTTTAAGGATGGCGTGAGTTCTTCACCAACTGATCTTTCTTTTTTTTTCGGTATCGCTGGTTAGCATCAATGTCAGGACTACGGTTTAAATACATTACAACACACTTATATTACTTTTAGGTTCAAAATTGTCATTTTCAATGACTCTGAAAGTTCCTAAAATTTGGATTAATAATTTTTATCTTTCCTGTTTATGTATGCTTACACTGAGCCACCTAATGATGTTAATGTTTTACTAACTGTTAAATCGACCACGATCGGATTAGTGGACATAGCAATCACCACTTTGGCGCATCGCCCTACTGTAACACAAAACATGTAAGCTATATAGTTAGCTTAACTAGCTTCAACAGCCTTACCGATGACCTTCTTATCCCCCGCGGAAGCTGCAGCTGCCGGGCTGGATGGGCTTTCCGGATCGGCAGCAGGCTGCGGCGGTTGTTGAGTTTCGGCCTCGCTGCTCATGGTTACTACTGGTTGGTAATGGCTTCTGCCGGCGGCGGCTCTCTGCTATTTTTCCCGGTGCTAGATGGTAACCTGGGCCGGCGGTGGTGGGGGCTACTGCCTTCGGGCTCTCAGCTTTCCTCTTTCCGCTCCCGTTGCCGATCGAACTGGGCAGAATGAGTAACCGTGCCGGGGAACGTTCCTGTTGCAAGGTCCGCCCTACTCGCATTCTAATTGGCTGGAATGCGATATTCAGAGAAGATCCTCTTCTAATTGGTTCAGTAAGATGACTATCTCATTGGAGCGAAGCGTTTGCCAAAATGATTGGTCAAGGAGATTGTACCTGTCCATTTTCACCGCCCTCCAGTGATGTCAAAGCCAGTCAAACCAGACAGATAAGAATGACACATACGGGCGTGTGTTCCAGGTAGTCAAGTCAAATGGTTTTACTTGAGCCTGGAACTAAACTTAAATGACCTTTACAGACACAGAACGGCTAACTGTGTGATTGTGTGAGTCCTCTCTCGCACGGCTGCAGCTGGTGCAGAACGCTGCAGCGCGTCTTTTAACTGGATCTCGAAAGTCTGACCATGTTTTACCAATTTTGTCTTCCCTTCACTGGCTCCCTGTCCGTTACAGAATTGATTTTAAGATTCTTTTATTTGTTTTTAAATGCCTGAACGGTCTGGCCCCTCGCTACCTGTCAGACCTGCTGGTGAGGTATTCCCCTACACGCTCTCTGAGGTCCACAGATCAACTTCTGCTTGTGGTTCCTAAGACGAAGCGTAAACTGAGAGGTGACCGAGCTTTTTCTGTTATTGGTCCCAAGTTGTGGAATAAGCTGCCCCTGTACATTAGACAGGCTGAATCGCTTCTTGTTTTTAAGTCTTGTCTGAAGACTCATTTTTTCTCTTTGGCGTTTGACTAATTTAAAGGGTTGTTTTACTATTAACAATGTGCTGATGCCCCATTATGATGTAAATATGTATGTTTTATTGTTTCTTCTGTACAGCACTTTGGTCAACTTTGTTTTTAACGGTGCTTTATAAATAAACTGGATTGGATTGGATTGATTGATGTTTTGTGTTTTATTTGTGGGACCTTTGAACAGAATTTCATACACTTTAAATAGAATTTCAATGTGGCATACAAGTTTAAATTTGACCAAAACTATTAATGCATGTAAATATTGGTGACGACCAACTTTCCCCACACTCATCTGATGCAGAAAAGTTGATTTTTATTTTATTTTTTTTTTGTGACATGATCTGTTAATAAGCAATGAAAAGAAAACTCTTCACATTTTTTTAAACAAATATGACAGACTTACCTTTGTCATTTTTACACATTTCACAGCTGGAGATTCTTATGGTGGCACTTCAGATAATTCAGTTAACTGTATGTATAGCCTGTCATGATCACCAGCAATACAGTATTTTGAATGAAGAGATTAAAGTCGCATCACTATTGTTGTGATGTGATACTATCACACTGTCCATTTGTTTCAAAGACAAAAAAACCATTTTTTTTAAATCCCAAGTTGATTTTACTCTTGATAAACAAATATGTATCAACAGTTCATGCACTAACCGTATTTGATCAAGTCCTTAAATTAGTAGGGAAAGATGATTTCGGTCCTCCTCTGTGTACAATTTCATCACATTTTGTTTAGAGAAAATGTAAAATAGCAGCTAAATTCTTAAGTCATTTTGTGGGAATTTAGAAACTCCACTTCCACTAACAGTAGATAAACCCAGACTGAGTGCGAGACAACCCCACCTCAGCTCCCCTTCGTCTATTGTCATGTTAATGCTCCATTGGCACCATTTACGAGCACTGGCCGATGTGTGAAAAGCTTGCTGTTAACGGCAGAGTCCAGCACTCCCACACACAAAAATAAGCCCCAGAAGGCCTCCCCATGGAGAGAACCCTTTTTGAAAAATACAAAACAAAAAAACCTTCTTCCTGTCTCCGTAAGAACAGAGACTCCATCTGAAAGGTTTCCTTTATGCATAGGGAACGATGTCCAAGGCAGTAGAGGGGAGCGCATGGATGGGGGATGGGGTCTAGAGGCTTGGATTTGTATAGAAGGCTGGGATACATGAGGTAGCTGCAAGTTCAGCAGGGGATTGCTAGGCAGTAGAGTGTGTGCCCTCATTTGCTCCATAGCTGCGGGGCTGACAATACAGTTAATAATCACACTGTACAACACATCTGTGTTTCATTGCTGATGAATTTCTCTGGAAACCCAAATTTTAAAAATAAACATTTCTTTTTTTTCCCCAGACACTTATTTGTTTAGCTGAGTAACAGAAGACAATTAGCAGTCAAATGTAATGTGTACTGATCACAGAAGGAAAAAGTGGACAGAATAAATGTAGTTGGCCCAAAAATACAAAATCAACTCTTCTACAATAAAAATAAATTTTTCACTTTGTGTGATTGTGTGATTTGCAAACAGCAATAGCTTTTTATGACAAAAGAAAAACAATATATAAAAATGTAAAAATTTATTCATAACTGATATTGTGTAAGATCAAATATATTTTCCCATTGTTGTGAAAAAAGGGGGAAAATACATATCTTGGCTAAACCTAAATCAAGAACACAGAAAAGTCACCAAATTTATCTTCACATAAAAAAATTAAGATACTCCCAGGAACTACAATGGAAGATGGTTTGAATAATTTGCAATTTGATAGTTGGTCTGAAATCTAAAGAAGTTTCGATAAAAAGGAAATAACGCTAAAGCTATAAAGTAGCCATTTCGACACTTTTAAACAAAAATGTTAATTTCTCACAGGTGCACATGGCTAGGTGGATCACATCTCTCCACATTGAGCGATGACGATTGGGAGTTTTGGCTTGTTGTTGGGGCCCGTGGGGACATTCTGTTTGCAAAGAGTAAAAAAAAAAGTCAAAACTGACATTCAACTTCCATCATCCTCAACATAAATAGTCTCAGTTTTTATATGAACATAATCTAATAAAATCATTAATACACTTTTGGGTCATGTTTTCAATGGTTGCATATGTATTTAGTTTTAAATAATACTGTAGTAAAGTTCATAATTCACAGTCCGTTTACATGCTTACATGTGTACAATCAGGTTGACATATTTCACTTAAAAACAAAAATCTAATGTGAAATGTTAAACAAATAAAGGGCAAGTACAATGCAAAAATGTTAGAATTTGGAAAAGAACATGATCGATTTATTCCTGTTGAAAAAAAAGAACAAAGAAAAAGAAAAGGTTTTTACCTCTATTTTTCTCATAATCAGCAGCCCATCCACCACTTTTCCTAAAAGTTATAAATAAAACAGTTTTAATCAGACAAAAATTAGAAAACAACTTAAAAATCTATGCATGTACATTTCAACCTTTTGATTTACTCACCAAAAACAACATGTTTCCCATCTAACCAATCACATTTTGTGCAAGTAATGAAAAACTGACAGCCATTTGTTCCTGGACCACTGTTTGCCTGCACAAAAGATTGATAAAATACACATTTTCTAGGATTACCTGGGGAAAAAAAAGGTTCCAAAGAATGTTCCTGTTTAAAATTCTTTTCTGAAAGACTAAAATTACTAACTACATTCTTTGGTTATTTAAGTGGTTCTTCCATAAATAGTCACACACGTACCATAGAGAGAAGACCAGGTGCAGAATGCTTCATTTTAAAGTTTTCATCAGCAAATGGGCCTCTATAGATGCTGCAGATACCAGTCCCATCACCCTTAAAAACAGATAAACAGTGTAAACTTTAGCATAAGGCTCATAGTGTTGAATTGTAATTTCCCTTTTATCCACAAGAGGGGGAAAGAGAAAAGCAGTTTCCACATGCTGCCAGTCTAAGTTCATAATAGGTGTAATAAGACTTCCTGGTAACATAAAAACTCTTCCTGTAGGGATATGGATATTATTTAATAATAAGAAAAAATATTTTAAAACAACTTGTCAAACTATACTTAAGAATAAATGTACTGCTGTCTGTGGGGTAAAACTGGAAGAAAATATCAAAACTGAGGAAAAAATCTCACAACTTAAGAAAAAATATTTTTTTAAAAATTCTCAAGGTATAACAAAAGGGGCATAATGTTGGCTAATGGGTTGGATACATTATTCTTTATTGAAGGGACAGAGGGTGAAAATGGATGAGTTACCGATGGGGTGATGAGATGTGATTAAATATGTGTGTGTACTCACATTGACAAAGTCTCCTCCTTGTATCATGAAGTCTTTGATCACCCTGTCACACAAGTAAAACTCGATTAGAGGAACAAGAGTAAGAAAAATCCGACAGCAGTCTGGCAGGAAAGTCATGCCGGTGCCTCTCTATCTGTATTCTACTATATAATTGAGAACTTAAGCGCGGAGCTAAGCTAAGAAGCTAGCAAACAGGTAACTTCCCCACCCAGCAGCATGGCGTGCTTTCAGGTTATATCACCACCAAAGTTTGACTTCAGTAAGCCAGAGGAATGGCTGGAGTGGATTTGCCACTTTGAGTGATTTAGGACTGCATCTGGACTCTAAGATGAAAAAAAAGTGAATACTCTTATTTATAAAATAGAGGACAGGGCAGAGGATGTGATGACTTTACCAAGACTGACTGAGGGAGAGTCCAAGGAGTACAACATCTTAAAAGAAAAACTATCTGAACATTTTGTTGTGAGAAGCACTGTCACATTTAAATGTGTTAAATTGAACCAGACTAGAAAGACTGCAGAAAAATGATTCCCTGCACTCTACTGTTTAGCTCAGCATTGCTGCTATAAAGAATTACATAGTGAGATATGAGATGGAGTAGCAGTTGGAAAAGATAAAGACTTTCACAAAAACTACAAAGTTAAGCCAAAGCTAGCACTTGTATTCACCAGAGTGAGCTGGCAAAAACACACAACTGGACTTGCTCAAAAGTAATTCAGATTATTAAAGCCAATAGAAAACATTACATGACAGACAAACCCATCTAAATCTATGAGAAAGGCATCTGAAAAAGCATACAGCCAACACACTGGTGTACAGGGATGATCCCAGTACCACAAAAAGGTGAGAAAGATGTACACATTTCTGCAAATCTAAAAAAACTGAAGTAACCAAGTGGAGAGAGAGAGACACGTGCAATTTTCAGTGTAACACACCAAATTACTTCCATTTTCAAAAAAGGATGTCAGAGCTTCCAGCGGGTCTAGATGGAGTGGTGTGCCAGACGGATGTGCTTGCCCATGCAGAAACAAGCTAGGCATGATAAAATACTGCTAGCAAGCAGATGTAATGCTGAATGTGGAAAAATGTGAGTTTTCCAAGATTTTCTTTGATGGAACCATGACGAAGGCCAACCAATACAAAACTAGAGCAGTCATCAATTTGGAGCCTACAGATGTCAGTAGGGTCAGAAGATTCCTTGGGATGGTCAGTCAACTGGGCTAATATTAACCACACCTGGCTCAAAAGAGAAAACCACTGTGAGAACTGCTGAGCATTAATAAACATGAACACAGGTTGAAACACAGCATAATGCTTCTGACAGCATAAAACAGGAGCTGAGCAAACCACCAGGGTTAGCGCTCTACAACCCACATAGACAGGCAACAGTCTCAGCCAATGTTTCATCATAAGGAGTGAGTGCTCTATTGCCTCAGAGACAAGGGGATGGTGCGGTAGTCGAAGCAAGGCAAGTTTATTTGTTTACCACATTTCATGCTCATCTTAAAGTAGTTTACATAAAAATCATTTAAAGCTGGATGGTGCAGTAAGTATTAAAAACACACTTTAAAAGAAAATAATGAAAAACAGTAAACCAGTTGCATACGCTTCAAGAGCACAGAACAAAGAGGTAAACCTACTTTAAACACACCTTAATGTAATGACAGGCTTGTTGACAGATTTGCAAAGAACTTGACAAGGAAGTTCAATAATCTGACTCTGGTGTTTTGGAGTAGGAACGTATCTAAAGCATGCAGCGGAGTAGGTTCTAAGACCTGGATTCAGAAACACTGTTTTAATGTGCATTTTAAAATAGTTTGTCTTGTATCATGTGTCATGTATCATGCTCTTAGAGTAATAAAGAGGCCGAGAGAGCTGTGGGGACAGTGCAGAACTTTCTCTCATGGCATATAGAGCCACACCACCTGAAAACAGACACAACCCAGCTGTAATGCTCATTGGCAGGACAGCAGACAACGCTGCCTTTGGTTTCCCCTTCCCCAGACCCTGAAGGGATTAACATTGTGCAACTGAGAGAAAGAACAGCAGGAAAGAGAGAAACATAGGTGTAACTTTAACAACCGACACAGACCTAATCAAACATAATCCAGGGACTGTGTATGGGTGTCTGACATGGCAGAAAAAGTAGTACTTTCCACTGCAGAGACACCCCAATTCCTATCTTACTGAGACACCAAGAGGAACTTTGCTTGGCAATCACATGTCACCATGTGTCTTTATCAAGTATTTTCGAGAAGCCTGTGAACTCTCAGAATGCAGCTTTGCCAAGACAACATACTAGAAGCAAGCAACAGGAGTACACCAGCTACTACACCACCACAGACTCCACCCCTAGACAAACAATAGCCAACTACAGAGGAATCTTCCAAGCTAAGTTAAGGACTTTGAACTAGGTAGAAGGGACTCTTAAGTGTCTGTTTTATCTATCCAGGGCAGCACAAATCTCCCTCACTCAGCTGAAGGAATGGGAAGTGCCTCCCACCTTCAGAGCTGATTGACTGAAATAAGTCTTAAAGAAATGTCAGCCAGAAAAGGAAATGTCAGTTTTGTTGTAATGTTACCCTGTGTAAATAACTAATCACTTAACATGAGATTTGGGGGGAAAAAGAACACAAACTGAACTTCCTTTATAGTCTCAGTAATAATGTACTACAACACCAGATACAGCCTACATCCCAGGTGCAGAGGTGAAAGGTTGGTTCCTGTTGGAGAGTAGAAATAAAACCTCTAAGAGAATAAACCTGTTCTCTTAGTTAATAGAACCCCTCTTCGTTCAGTCCTTTATTAGACATATCCCACAGCCCTAGCATGATAAAAATGGTTGCACAGTAGAACAGTCAGTAAATTGACATGGTGTGTCTGACAGCAAAGATGAAGATATACTGGCATTTAACATGTGGTAATAGCACAGGGGCATAATCTTAACGCTAGCAAATATGAAGGTCTGATAATCGTTAATGCAAATGAGAGTCAGTCTCTTTGGACTCAACACTTCCATGGTGGACTGTTCAAGGCAATGCTTTAGATAGCAGCATAATGAGACTGATCATTTGGATAAAGATTTTTTAGCAAATAATGTTTCTGTATATTTGCTTGCTCATCCAACACAGCTGAAATATGCTGAAAAGTCATCTTATCAAATACTATCCATCCAAAGACAGTGTCTTGACACTCTTTTAGAAAAGTCTCTCCAACTGCTGCAGCAGATTTCGGCTTCTACTGTATTAGTCTTTGTTCACATGATGACAGCAGATCACTTCAGATCTTACATGGCCTATGTTAAACATTTTTAAAGTAAAACTGAGTTTGGAAGCAAGTTAATGACTGGCCCAAATTATTATCGTCTGCTCACACATTTTACAAGAACATATACATACATATATATACACATATACACACACACACAAATATATTTTTTATATATATAAAAATAAATTACCTGTGGAATGTGCAGCCTTTGAAACCAATGGGAACGCCATCCTTCCTTTGGGACAAAGAAAAAAGGCGACAAATATTTAAGAAAAAACTCGCTATAACTATATGACAACCACTCAAGTAGTCATGCAACCTGTCAACCTCTAGCTTAAAAAAATTATTTTATTGGGATTTCCTAAAATTAACCCACTAAAATATTGTCATATTAGAGAACAGCAGTTCATGACACTAAGTGGACTTTATTAATGCTGGGTTTGGCATTTGTGTTGAGTGTGTATAGGTAGTGAGATTAACACTAACACCTGCCAAGGTGAAACAACTTTTTCAGATTTGTTCTCATGCTTTCGGAAATGTTGCTGCAAAATCGTAAAAAGAAAAAGAAGTGTGTGTGTTTGGTATCCAGTGCCAAACATGTAAATGAGTAAATGGCCTTGTTTTGTCACAATCTCACTGGCAGTTTGTTAGAGGCATTTTATTAATGGCTTTCAGTGAGTTAATGCTTAAATTGAGAAATACCAACTTGGTAAAAAATTTTTGAAGAGCACAAATATTCATCAAATATATTTGCAGTAAAAAAGAAGTTGTTTGATTTATCTTATTTTAAGATTACCATTTATCAATTTAATATATTTTCCTTTGAAAGCAGTACTCTGTAGAAAAAAAAAAATTACCTGAACTCTCCTGTACAGAACTGCCTGCAAAATATAAAAGGATAAAAAAAATATTAGTAACATGTTTGATAATTCAAGTTAAACTTTTCTCAAGATTATGAAACAAATGTGACCTGGTCCAAACCTGAAATTCTCGGCTGTCTTTGGAACAACGTCTGCAAACAGCTCAATCTTCATCCGCCCAACATCCTAATGAATGGTTGAAAAAAAATTCAGAAATAGTTTTACAAGTGCCAAATCAAATACGTCATTTATACAGACTGGTTTTTTAATAAAGTATTCAGAACTGTCTTGTCTCCAACAAACGCATCAGAACAAACAATGGTTAGTGTCATGTTGAGAAGTTCCAGTATGTAACACTTAATCTCTTCTCTTTTCTGTTTTATTTCAAAATATTAATTCAAAGACCTGGAGGCGAAACAATCCAGAGCTTCCCACAGATCAGGTAGCAATTTGTTTTGCTCCCCTGGTGCCAGTGAACTAATCAAGTTGTGCGGTGTGTGGTAGTTGGTTGAGTCAGTGATCAGAGTGTATGCAAAATGTGTGTAGTGGGCAGCATTCAAAACATACTTTCTTAGCTTGCATATTAAATATAGACACCTGCTGAGATAATTTTAAAGCTACAAGGAGCATTTAAAATTATCCAACTCAATTTGAATTCTTTTATGAAAGATATTTACGAAAAAAAACAAACAGGTTCTGCACATTTCCAAGTGTGAATTTGTTGGCTGCATGCGTCATAGTGGCACGCCAAGTGCTGTCTCAATTCAAAGGTTTCTTCGAGTCGACCTTTCAAATCTGCACTTCGCTTGGCTCCAGATTAGCTTAAAACAAAGGGTACAAGAGATGTATCCTAAGCGCCCTCTCCTATCCCAGAATTCATTGCGCGCCTGATAGAAAAGAATGAGCAGCAGAGCGCCAGTGTAGGTACCACACCAGCCAGACCGTATATTTATTTTTATGTATATTTGTCCCGCAGACAAGCTGGGAGGACAGCAGCATTGTGTCCAATAACCACAAATGAATTTCATTACAGTCGTCCTCAGATGTCTTCGTCCCCTTTCATTAAAGAAAAGGCTGAATTTATTACATTGACTCAGATAACTGGAGACTGAAATAAGGAACAATAATTAAAAATGTGCCAAATTATATTACAGTGATATAAGACACTGTCATTTAATTGAGTTTAAAAAAAAAACAAAAAAACAACAAATCGGTCCTGGACATATTCGAGGATTTTTCTGATAAACAGTGGGGCAAAATACCTGTCAACAGGTGCAGAAGTCTGACTGGGAGGAACAAAAAACACCTTTGCTTTTTAAAAAAAATCTTTCAATTGAACCAGAATTAGTAAATAATATAATGATTTTCATGAAACTTATTATTACTTGTGTCAATTTCAGCTTATTTCCCAGGCAGCTGTTTTCTCCTTTAATGGGAGGTTATGAATACATATGAGGACAACTGTATATGCGTCTAACAAGGATTATTTTTCATTGAAGTTAACGTCAGCTTGACAGGATGAGCTGTCAGCCAGAGGAGAGCTCATTTAAACCGCCGCCTCCACGTTTGTAGTTTCATCACAAAGGAAAATGAAATAAAATTAAAATCACTGGCACCATTTTCTGTCATTTTAAAAATATTTTTGGGGTTTTTGTGGAAGAATGGGATCAGTAATTAGATAAACTTAGCATATGTAACTGCTAGGCCATGGAGGACTGGAGCACTATGGGTAATTCTTGTACACTAGATAGTACACTCATTTTACTGACAGTAAGCGCACTTAGTTGTGTGCAGACAACATAGAACACTTTGTTGCCTACACAGTCTTTGCACTTGGAGGTGTGCAGAACCTGAATAGAGAAACACCCAAAGGGGGCCCATCTAAGCCCTGGAGCCTGACATTTGTTTCATTGTGTTATTTGGTTTGGTGTGGTTTGTTTTCTTGAGTCTTGCAAGTCAAAAGTCACTAAATAAATATTCTAAAAGTTCAGATCTCAAATAACATTTTGACGTTGATGAAACCTACAAAGAATAATGGATCCATTTTAAGCTGTGATATGACCGAGAAAGGACCAGAGTTATGGTAGATTCCATTTTAGCGGTACATGTTGCTGAAGTGGACATGAAGTTCTCACAGTAACATTGGAGCAGAAGAAATAGTTCTGCGTTTAACAACATTGAGCAGTTACAAGTCACCAATAAAGCTGATAAAGTGTCCTAAAAAATTCAGGATTTATGCTTGAGACAGCATTAATTAGGCATAAAGAAGCAATGGGGAAAAAAAAAAGTGCTATGAGTTAGTGGAACATTTTTTTGTTATATCATTGGGGAGGAGGGGATAGGCAGAATCTGTGGTGCTTGGAGTTTAATCTGTGGTGGTGAGCCATACTTTAGTCTATGTGTGGAAAAACCTGCAACGAATAAAGATTACTTCAAGGTTATGACCGGCCAGTTTAGTGGCAAATTTCCAATGTTGCAGTAAATGTGTTGACAGAACAGTACAAACAGGTGTGTGGTCGTGCACTGAATATATAGATCACAGACTAAGCAAATAAATAAAACTGCTCCTTCTGTGCATCTACATTCAGATAGGACTGAACACAAAAATAAATTTGGTGTGCACATAACCTGTTTTCTCAGTTTCTTTGAACAAAAATCTTTTATGAAATGTGGCTAAATTCAAACAATACGGATTAATCTTTCAGGATTAGTGCGTGTAATGTTTAATTATACAAAAGATTCTGAAGGAAAACAGACAGTTATACAGAGTGCTGACAGAGTACCAAATATGTTTTATGCAAACACTGCAATGTTCTACAAAGCTGAGGAAATTTTTTGCTTAAAATGTGTGCAAGTGAGATTCAAGAAATGTAAATAGTAAATAGTACTTGTACAACGCTTTTCCAGTAATGTTGGCCACTCAAAAAACTTCACGACACATTCACCCTTTCACACTCATATCCCGACAGACACATCGGGAGAAACACAGGGTTCAACGTCTTGCCCAAGGATCCTTCAGCATGTAATCAGAGGAAGTCTGGAATCTGTGAACAGACCTACAGGTTGGAAGACTGAAGTACAGCTGCCCAAATGCAAAGTGATAAAAATTACTGACACACTGATTGACATAAAACCCTCTTCAAAGATGGCAGTTTTGTCAATCTTTTTTTTTAAAAATTAAAAAGGCTATGTGGACAGCTAGAGAAACGATAAGAAAACAATGTATTGGAACCCCCTTATTAGGAAACATCTCCAATTCTGAAGTGCTTCTTTCGAGTCATCAATAAAAATTTCTGTGCTTTCGTTATTTTCTGATATTCAAGTATAAACACATCTAAGTTCATCATT